>NW_024628531.1:0-4423 GCF_008729295.1 Plectropomus leopardus | reverse complement strand
GTTTTGCAGTGGCCTGAATTTTAGCAAAGAGATCTTACCAAGTCTCTTTTCCATTCCACCCTGGCAGATGTTTTTGTTTGGTACAAACATATTGCTGTAGATAACAGACTGCTGTGCTTGCTTGTAGAAAGGGGTTGTTTGCAGTGTGGTTTCTAGCATAATCTGGCTGTGCAAGGGTAGTATTGTGTTCTTTTGTACATTAGTTTATCTTTATATATCTCTATATACACCCTTACCACCGTTTGCACTCTCTGGTAAGATGTAAGTACTGGTATTTACTGTGACAGTAAAGTTGGCTCTACCCTAATCTGTTGTTAGGTGCTTCGGTAGTAAAACCACCGGTGAGTGAATGCACTTGAATGGTGGTTAACAAAAAGGCAAACCTCCCTGAACAGACTTCTGTTTCGATGTGTGCAGCTGTATAAAGGCAAAGCAGGATGGGACTGAAAGTGTGCGTGCTTAGCTGTCACTGAATGATTAAGGGTGAGAAATATATTGCAGTGCTTGTAGCATTGCATGCTGGGAGCGTGGAACTAAGGAGGGTGGTGGTTAAGGAGCTTAAGGTGGTCCAGCTCGGTCGGGATCCGAAGACTTGCTCTGAACGGCGTTCCTTTACCTGCATGTTATTGTGTGTTACATAAAGAGTCTTAATAAGCTTCTTTATCAAATGGTTTTGTAAGCTGCTGTGGACGACTGGCCTGCTTACGGCCCTCCCAGTTATAGATTTGCATAAAATTACAAAAAAAAAAAAAGTTGCAGAGTGTAAACACAGTCGATGAAGGGGAGGGGATGGGGCGCAGTCCTTTATTCTCACTAAGTCAGGTTGACTCCAAACAGAGCTGCCCTGCTGGCTGCTGTCTTCTGGAGCCAGACTTTGTTTGGAACCACAGATGTCAATGACAGGTCAGAGAAGAGAAGTTTGACTGTGTGCCCTTTCACTTTGAGCCCGTTTTCACTGCTGTCAAAATGTCCACATTTTACTTGTGCAGTATATTTTTATGGATATTTATAAAAGAATTGCTCTGAGACATATGAACACAATGTTGCATCAGCCAACAATAATATGTTAGTAATCTTGTTTCCAACAAAATGTAGAACACATTTTAACCGAATAATCCGAAACTAGGCAAGAAAAAATGCAAATGTATGCACTTTTCCATCCACTGCTGTTAATTAGAGTATTGGGAGTTCGATCATTGAGATAAGCAGTAGGTGCATAGAATGTCTTCACTTCCTCTCACTTTTCAAAAATTAAGGCAAAATATCCCATTTATGGCAATATGGTAATAGTGACTTGGGGTTGGAGGTTCCGCCCATATACCAATCCGACCCAACTGCGAGTCAATCACAGATGTTAGCCATGACATCACACTCCCATTTCATAGAATCAAACATGCTGCAACCAGCATGTTAAAATGCCCAACTTTACAACCATTCCATTTCCCCTTTCATGACAACTAAGTGGAAGGTGAATTGCTTGATTTACATGCTGTCTGCAAAAGGTCACTTCAGTCTATGAGTCAGATCCGCCCCTCCCTCCTCCACAGCTCCACCCTTTCATCCAAATTTGGTCACTTCTGGCTCCAAAAAAACCAAGATGGTGATGGCCAAAATGGCAAACTCAAGGCTTCAAAACAGGAGTCCACAAACTAGTGGCTGACATCATGATAGCCACATTTATTGCAAGTATGTTTTTTGAATGGGGGTAAGATTAGATCATTTGAAAATACCTGGTTGCCAGCTGCTTCTGGTATTATAAGGGATATTTAAAAAAAACAAAAACAAAAACACAAACATAGACAAACAAATGAGAACAAAGCAAGTGAAAAGTATCCAACTTTCCACCTCTCCTGAAAACAGCAGACCTTGCTGTAAACGTCTTTGCCATGGGCATGTCTGCTATACCTTTCAGGAAATATTTGGTGTAACTGGTAAGGTAATTGTTAGTTTACCTGTTTGCTATCTGTTTCTGAAAACACATCAGTTTTGCTTATGTTGTTCCACATCGGTGCATGTCTACAAACTATATGACTGTCTTCCCATTGTGAGGTTCATGAAAATAAATGCAAAGTGATCTTGTTTTAATGAATATTATGTTAATCATATAGTATATTTTTTAAGGCAAGCTGAGGGCCTTTTAAAATCAGTCTGAGGGCCACATTTGGCCCCTGGGCTAGAGTTTGGACATGATCAGTCTATAGCATCAAACAACTAATTAAAACTAAACCTATCATAAAAAATGAACACCACAAAATCCTCTCTGGGGAAAAATTGACCTTAACTTTAATATTTTAGTTTGGCTCATGTCCAATCGGCTATCAAAGAGGGGGCAGGGTTTATAACCTATACTGCAACCAGCCTCCTCCTATCACCTGAATTGGGATACAATGATTAAATCATGCAGCTCTTCTCAAATTTCTAAATGTTATTGCACCAAATGGATCAATGATAGTGAAACGAGATATTTGTAATGCTAAAAAAAAATGAATCCACTGATGTTACAGACATATCCTCAGTCATGTAAGTGTATGGGAAAAATAATTTTGGGGCCCAATGACATCTGACGGATGTAATGACACTGTTTGGCCAAATAGTGGCTTCAAAGCCGAGTACACTTCCCAGGGGCAAATTTCTGTATCCTAAAACCTCATTACTACTGCACAAAACACCTGCTGGCATCTGGCTTTTTAATGCAATAAGAATGTGTATGATCTGCATTTACACCTGGGTCAAATGACTCTGCAGTAGACACAAGGTTTTATCAACTCTGGCTCCAATAGCCATTGATGGGAACACAACACGCAGGTGAACACGGTAATTTCAGCTCCTTAACTGGCAACATGCAATGATGTACTGTCACTAATCACTGTCCGTCTCCTCCTAAGCAGCAAAACACAGAACTCAATACATCTGCACCGAGTTTGAAAAAGAGACTGAATAAGTAATAAAAAAGAATATAATATAATATAATATAAAAAGAGAAGAAACCACTGAAAAGTTTTCAAAGACCTCTGTTCTTGATGCGGTCAACTGTTCACCTGTTGTTCTGCCTGTCTGACGTCACAAGGACACACCAACAAAATAACCAACGCACACACAAAAGCTGACAGAAACGCAGACTCGTGCAGTGTGCTCACTGGCAGTGGGAATGCAGTATTTTGCGGCTTTACCCGTGTTTGAAAAAAACACATTCATGGTTTAATTTTGGTAGGAAAGCAGTATATGATATCAAGTGCATGAACTGCTTACTCTGCCTCTGATTAGCTCACCCTGACAGTCTTACCTGAAACCTAATCAATCCCACTCCTCTAGCCTAAACCTCACCAACCAACGAAGGGAATGAGTGCCAGCCAATCAGAGAAAGAATAGGGTGGGTCATGCATTTGCTATCCTAGGAAACACAAATTTGCTTCCTGCAGGCCTGGAGCTGTCATGTCATCCGTCTTTGAATAAGGTCTATGGTCTGGTGGCAAAGAAGAAGAGGGCATGAGATGAAGTTAAAAGAGCTAAAGTCCAACCTCAAATGAAGGAAAACAATGGATGCATAATAACAGGGAGAGGCCTGTACCTCTGATAGTGCCCAATAGTGCCTTAAGTGACTGTACTATTATTAGCATAGGACATCCTAATGGAGCTGAGCCCCTCGGCCTGGCAGCGCCTCACTCATTGCATTGAACTTCAAAGGATCACAAGAATAAGGTTAAAAAATTCAGCGGCTGCTTTAAAATCAGTTTGAAATCCCCAGTGAAAACGAGGCCAGTGTGAATTTGACAGAATAGCGCAGTGGTAACATCCTCTGCTCTACGTGCAACCGTTACCAGCAGCAGGGCTTGAAAAGCAGCCATCAGCCACTTCCAAGCTGTGCACCTCCTTCTCACCATTTGCCATCTCTCTTTTACCCTTTACAGTGGTGAAAAACTGCAGGACCTTTCTTTTGACATTTGTTATCCTGGTGCTATCATGTGCTATCTAATTAGATGAGGAGGTAGACTGTGGCCTCTAGCAGCGAGATGGTGAGATACTTTACTGGAGTGAAGCCGAGATCTTCTCCCTCTCCTTGTCTCGACCTGTTTGGGCGCTTTGGTGTTGGCAGGTTTGTATTTCTGTGTGATACATGACAGCTGATGATCTGCTGATCTTATAGAGGGGAAAACAAACCAACTGAACTGACTGCACACATACAAATTTATGCTGATAATTTCTGCTTGCAGACAGTCAACAGCTGTTTTATGTTTAAAGGGCATACTTTTTTTTTACTTTTTACTTTTATAACACAACACTATTTATCTTATATACATATATATACACACATGCACATATAAATACCCAAGCACCTAAAGCTGAAACCCAGAAATAAAGAACAGTATTGTAACAAAGCTAATTTCCTCCAGAAATAGCAGACAATACATACAATATGCATGAG
>NW_024628530.1:0-1966 GCF_008729295.1 Plectropomus leopardus | reverse complement strand
ACACTAAGGTTTGAAAGTGTTTAATAGCTTGTTAAAGGTGTCTGAACGCAGCACGAGAAAATGATGTTGGTCCAGGTTTCAAAGGGTTAACTCTATAAATAGACAGAGACTTTGAAAGAAAATGTGAAAATTGCTGCTTTCACGTGTGCGTGTTCACGTGTTCACCTGTGCAGACCTCTGTGGGTGGAGTTCCCGGCAGAAGAGAGCACCTTCACTGTGGACAGCCAGTATATGATTGGTGATAAATACTTTTGTTACTTTGCATCGTTACTCAGAGTATATTAATTAATAACTGGATTTATTTATTATTTAATTTAAGTTTCTCTCAGTTTGACCATCTTTGGCTTCACGCAGGAGGAGCGCTGCTTGCCTGTCCTGTAACTGACGCAGGTGTTCAGGAAGTCAGAGTGTTTCTCCCTGGATCCGGTCAGGTAAATCCACCTGCAGGTGACACATTAATATGGTCTAATTTATTCATGATGCACCTCAGTGTGAGTGTTTTATTAAGATTCACTTTATTGTTGCATGTGATCATATTAAAAATACAAAAAAGCTAATTTTTTGGGTCCTAATGATGTATCTAAAAAAAATTAGAATATGGTGAAGAAGTTCAATTTTCTTTGTAATTTAATTAAAAAATGTGAACTTTTATGTATTGTATATTCATTACACGTAAATCAAAATATTTCATCTTTTAATCTAATTTTCATCTCAAAGTATTAGAATATTTCCTAAGTTTTTGGCTCCTTTACTGTGAATAATAAACGTGGCATGGAGGTTTCTTTGATAGCGACTTTAAGCTCGTCTGTATTTTTGGGTCGGCTGTTTCTAATTTTATTTTATTTTTTTACATTTTTCTAGCTGTGGGCCATATTATCGAAGTTAAAACAGAAAAATACTTGAACATTTTGATTCATGTAATGAGTAGAATATATTAAAATTTCACTTTCGTAAATAACTGATGGAAATTCTTGAACTTTTTCACAATATTATAATTTTTTGGGATGCACCTGTACAATGCTATTGTGGATACAATATGAAGTGCATTAAAATGTATCAGAATTACATTAAAAGCAATTTTAGAATAAATAATGTTCCATAAAATATTAGAATTAGTAAAAAATGATAAGAACTACATTACAACACCTAAATTAAAACACTTCATAATTGTAGTAACAGAAACTAAAAATATGCCAGGAAGCTTTTAATGCCATTCAGCCGCACTTTTTTGGGTTTCAGGTTTGGTTTGATGTCCGCTCTGCGACGGCGTTTAGAGGAGGACGGACTCTGAGTCTTCCCGTCACGTTGGACACAGTCAGTGTTTGTCTTCAGTCACACTTCACAGACATAATAGACGTCGTAATAAACTGAAATAAAGCCGAATATTACATCACAGAGGAAACTTTTGATTTTCTGTACAGGTTCCTGTCTTCCAGCGCGGCGGCTCGGTGGTCTGCAGGTCAACAGGAAGTGGCTCCTGTACGGCTGAACTCCAGCAGCTGCCGCTCTCCGTCACTGTGGCCCTCGACTCTCAGGTGAGCGTCAGCGAGGATGCTGAGCTGCTGCTTGTTTAACAGGTTTCATGTATATGAATTTGGGATAGCGGTTCATATTGTAGCGGGTTGGAAATAAAATTTGGGAAGTCGTTTTTATAGTATGTTAAAGTATATATCAGGGTAGGAATAAATAAGCGTGTACTTCTTCCCGCTCCTTTTCAAATATGTGATATTAAAATTTAAGTGGCTTGAGTATTTTGTTTATTGAGATTGAAGTTTTGTAAAGGCCTTCTTTTGTCTTTTTTGTTGTTTTTTGGGTTCATAGCACTTGGCTGTGAGGCCTTTTTTTAAATTAATTTATATCTAAATTTTATTTTATTTTATTTTGCATGTCAAAATAAAGATTAATTCATTAAAGCTAATGAAACCATGTTAATGTAAGAAATGTAGTGAACATAGTTATTGTTATA
>NW_024628529.1:0-3379 GCF_008729295.1 Plectropomus leopardus | reverse complement strand
TCAGTGTGTTTCCACAGTTTAGAGGAGCCTCAGTCACATCAGCTCGATTAATGTGACTCCTGTCTTTGTCCCCGAATACAAGCAGCAAGAAGGAATCTGTTTATCGATGAAGTCTGTCCGACTCATCCACAGCAGCTGGAGATCTGCCCTCTATAAACCTATATTATCATTACAGTCTGAGATATAAACCTATATTATCATTACAGTCTGAGATATAAACCTATATTATCATTACAATCTGAGATATAAACCGATATTATTTATACAGTCTGAGATATAAACCTATATTATCATTACAGTCTGAGATATAAACCTATATTATCATTACAGTCTGAGATATAAACCTATATTATTTATAGTCTGAGATATAAACCTATATTATTTATACAGTCTGTGATATAAACCTATATTATCATTACAGTCTGAGATATAAACCTATATTATTTATACAGTCTGAGATATAAACCTATATTATTTATAGTCTGAGATATAAACCTATATTATTTATACAGTCTGTGATATAAACCTATATTATCATTACAGTCTGAGATATAAACCTATATTATTTATACAGTCTGAGATATAGACCCAATCACAACTGTTTATTTACAATAACATCAGGGTAGAAAACCGCCACGTCACATTCATATAATCAAACAGCACTAAGCCAACTCTGCCTTCAGTGATTAGTTTGAAGCAACCTAAAAAAAATAATATCAGTGTACATTATATTCAGAATATAACAGTGGAGCTGCTGCTCTGCTGCTGCCTCCATCAGCCGCAACCTTTTCAAGCTGTATGTCCCTCACCTAAGCCAAAATTAAAAACACAAGTCCCTCCTCAGTGCTTTCACTTTTTTTAATGCCTGACCTGTCCACATCACAGACATGGGTACTTGGTGTATGACAAAAAGCAGGAGTTTTGTAAGGAGAAACCTCCTCATCTGATTGCATTATGTTCATGGAAAATGTTGCATTGTTGGGTGTGATAGTTTTTGTGGTTCATTTCTTGAGTCTCAGCTGCAGGAGAAACAGTTTTAAAAAAAAACTGGTTTGATGTGACAGTATAGAAAGTCTTGAAAGCTCAAAGCAGACTAGTCAAAGAGTGTCTCCTCACTTTCATTATCTTCCTCTGAAAGGGCGCGGTATTCAACGAGCACTCAACCTCCGTCCACCTCTACGTTCCCAAAGGCACTACAGAATGAGATCCTGCCCTTTTCTCATTTGACGAAGCAGTTTCACCTGCTATGTGAATGTATGACAACAGAAATGTCACAGTGTGCTTCTCCTCGAGCTGCCCTGTGCTCCCTCACACTCTCCTCCGTTATAATTTCACCCCCTTGGTAACAGCTGTTTCGTTTTTTCTCACTCTTTCCTCCTCTCTGCCCTCCAACATGCAAAAATGCTTTAACTCTCCTGAATATTTCATATCTGCGTCTCTGACTTTCAGCATCAACAGACGAACTTCGCCGGGCTGCGATGACTGAGACGCCAAGAGGCAGCAAGACTTTACAATCGCCGTGACATCAAGACGACTGAAAACACGGCAGAGAGAGATGGAGAGCGTTTTGGGAACGCTGTGGGAACGAGTCCAGGGAACAGCAACAGCCGCCGGCGTGTGAAGGACCTACCGCGGCGAGCTCAGTGCAGCTCCCAAAATATAACCACTCTCCCTCCCTCCTTTAACCTGGATACCAAACATGCCATCTTTGCACAAATCCAAATCATCGCTCTTCTTCCTCACAAACACGGAGCGACAGTTTCACAAGGTTAGCCATATCTGATGAACTGTACTTTATATGGAGGGATGATTCGGTGACCGTGAATCTAAATATAGTTATGACCTGAGTGAGGATTAGATGTGTACTAGCACAGCAGAGAGGTCCAACTATTATTTCTGCATTTTAGCTCTTTATAATTTTGTTTTATGCATTAATTCTGAAAATAGAGATTGTTGATCCAAAAATGTGAGAGGAGGATCCTCTGTGACCCTGACCTAAAATTGGAAATATCCTGAAATCCTAAAACCGTAGAAACTTCCTAAGTCCTAAAAACATCCTATAAGCCTAGAAACTTCCTAAAGTCAAAGAAAAGTCCTAAAGCCCTGAAAATGTCCTAAAATCCTAGAAATGTCCTAAAATCTGAGAAATGTCCTAAAATCTGAGAAATGTCCTTAAATCCTGGAAACATGTATGGGCAAGTTGAGTATCCTTGCATAAGTGACATTATCGGCTCAAAGTGAGAATTTTTCGGGGCTAAAAATGCTTATGTTCGGTTTTAGCGGGGCAGGTGGGGCATTTGGGGGGCATTGCTAACCCATGCCCAGGCCTAGAACCAGCCTTGTAGCAAAACCTGCATCTAAATTTGTGTCAAGAAACGTTGCCGGTGTTATTAGGTCGCTGGTTAAGTTCTCTTCTCTGCACAAACGTTCGTTGGTAAAACGTATGCTCGGCTGCTGGAAGTTTAATTGTTTGTCCCCTTTCTGAAGAGAAGCACCAGTTTATCACACTAATTCCAACCTCCGAGTTTTTTAACGGGATGCAGCATCAGTCTTACTAAAATGTTAATCTGAAATCTTTCCAGCGCTGCACATTCAGCAGTCTGAAATGATACTCTGTGCTGTGAAAGATGGACAATAGTTTCTTTTCATGTAACCACTTGAACTCTGACGGTTTTTAGGGGGCACTGTTCCCACAGCTCAGAGATCCAGTTTTCATTAGCAGCTCCACTTTGATTAGATATGCTAATCTAATGTCTTTTTGCACCATGCCGATGTTCTTGTCTGTTTAGAGATGAAGCTGGAGGAAGAAAACAATTTGGAGCCATGAAGATTGTGGTAGGACTTATTATAGTGCCTGCAAGAACTTCCATCAGTGCTCTCTGTTTTGTTTTGCACCGTAGAGCTTACAGATTTTGGAAGAGGATTTTCCATCCGTAGCTCCACTCTGAACCCCAGTTATCTAAGGCTGAGTTCAGTTTGAGCTACACTGCCTTCCTCCTGTTTGCTGCTGTAAATTCATCAAACTGCGACAAAGTGCAACAACAAGAAAAACCTGCTAAGATACATGAAATGAAAAAGATGATTATGAGAATTAGAAATCAAGTACATATAGTTTGAGAGAGATTGGAGAAATCGGTTAAATATATAATATAAAGAACCTTTTTTTAAATTTTTTTTTGCTTCTCCATTTGTCTCACCTGCTAACTTATAATAAAATCCAATGTGGACAAGAACATAACATTTACACGCTGTAAGATGAACTTATTCTATTTATCAACCTATGAATTTACAACGATTTCTGAACTGTGAATAGTTTATGAACTCTTCTCAATGGTTTATTACTATACATATTTATTTATTTATCTGTATTTTATTTTTC
>NW_024628528.1:0-4925 GCF_008729295.1 Plectropomus leopardus | reverse complement strand
CTCTCAGCACAACAACCCGATCGTGAGACTGCCGAAGCTGATGATCGACAAATTCAACGGAGATGTAAGTTTATGGCAGGAATTTTGGAGCCAATATGAGACTGCTATTCATAGCAATGATGCCCTTTGCAAAAGAGAGAAGTTTACCTACCTGAAAACTTACCTCACTGGAACGGCTGCAAAGGCAGTAGCAGGGCTCACACTGACAGACAGTAACTATGATGCTGCAGTTGATATACTGCAAGGCAGATTTGGAAGGAAAGATCTCATTGTAAATGCCCACATGTCAAAGCTGCTGAATCTCACTCCTGTGAAGAAATCATCTGATGTCAGTGCATTGAGGCAGTTATATGATGACTGTGAAATTCAAATCAGAAGCCTAGAGTCACTGGGAGTGGTATCAGACACCTATGGAGGTATGTTATGCCCAATACTGCTCCAGATGATGCCAGAGGACATGGCTCTTGATTACAGCCGTCAGAGGGGAGATGAGGATGAGTGGAGGGTGCCTGATGTGCTCAAGTTCCTGCAGAAAGAGGTTCAGAGCCGAGAAAGAGCTTTGCAAATGATGAGATCATATAACCAGAGAGGGAACCAGTCTGCTAACAAAACATGCAGCAACTCATATTCAGCCAGTGACACGAAACTAAAGAAACCAAGCATGACATCCGCAGCTGCACTACACACTGCCAACCAGAAGACACAAAACTGCCTGTTCTGTGATAGTGCTGAACACAAATCTGAGAACTGTCCAGACCACCAGGTGTCAGCACGTAAAGAAAAGCTGAAGAGGCTTGGCAGGTGCTATGTGTGTCTGGGGCCCAAACACATCGCAAGGTTCTGCAGGTTAAAGGGCATGTCATGTGCCACATGTGGAGGCAGGCATCATGCAGCCATTTGTGAGAAAAGTGAGGCACCCCCCCCCTGCTGTTTCTGCCAACATGGACACTGTTATCTCCTCAGTAATTCCCCAAGCAGAAAAGGGTGAGCTTGATAGTGACAACACTGTGCTGCTACAAACCGCCAAGGCCTGGGTTGTAGGGCCCACAAGCAGGAAGATGGTCCGCTGCTTGCTAGATGGAGGCAGCCAGGGGAGTTTTGTGCATGAGAATGTGGTGAGGGCGCTCCAGCTACCTGTCATTAGACAAGGGACAATTACCCTTCACACATTTGGCTCCTCTGCTCCAACAACGGTGAAGCGCAACATAGTGAAGCTCAGCTTGGAGAATATCTGGGACAAACGACAGAGCATTGAAATAGAGGCAGTTGTGACCCCTAAAGTGTGTACAGCATTGATGAAGGTCCCTGGTGAACATATACAGAAAGAGATGAAAAGGAGAGGTCTCCAACTCGCAGACTTCGCTGGAGATGACAAACCTGAGCTTTCTGTGCTAATTGGCTCAGATCATTACTGGCAGATAGTATCAGGCCGGGTAGAAAGACTGACAGAGAGCCTGGTGGCACTGGAGAGCACCTTCGGATGGGCAGTACAGGGCCCAGTAGCAGTGTCCAGCATGACAGAGACAACATGTATGCAAATTCAGCTCAGTGAGGATGCACAGATTGACAAACAGCTGCATGCATTCTGGGAGCTTGAATCTCTGGGCATCACAAGTGAGAAGCCTGAGAGCCCAGAGGATGTGGAAGCATTGCAGCGGTTCGAGGAAACCACCATCTTCAAAGATGGGCGTTACCAAGTGGAGCTGCCATGGCGACAAAACCACCCTCCACTCCAAGACAATTACCGCATTGCAAAAAGGAGGCTGGAGAATTTGAAAGGGAGACTAAGAAAGGATGCCACACTCTACAGCAGATACAATGAAGTTGTGGAGGACTACTTAAACCAAGGAATGGCTGAGGATGTGCCAAGGGAGCACACCTTACAACCAAGCAATGAGACATACTACTTACCTCATCACGCTGTACTAAGGGAGGATAAGGTGACAACAAAACTACGGGTTGTGTTTGATGCTTCATCCCACGAAGATGGAAGTCCCTCACTAAATGACTGTCTCTTAACAGGTCCTAATCTGAATCCAGATCTGATGAGTGTTTTGATCAAGTTTAGACTGCATGAAATTGCATACATGGCAGACATCAAGAAAGCCTTTCTGCAGATCTCACTCTCAGAAAGAGACCGGGATGCTGTAAGATTTCTGTGGTTCACAGGCCCACCAGCAGAAGAGAAGGACGAGAAGCTGCGCATGCTCAGGATGACAAGAGTTGTGTTTGGAGCTTCGTCAAGCCCCTTCCTACTCGCAGCCACCATAAGGAAGCACTTGAGACAATATGAGTTAGAACACCCACAAGTGGTGGAAAACATCAGCTCCTCACTTTATCTGGATGACTTTATTTCAAGTGCAAGTGAAGTGACAGAGGCCCATGCAGTGACAACAACAGCCAAGAACATTATGTCTGCCGCAGGCATGGAGCTATGTAAATGGGTGACGAACTCTCCTGAGCTCAAAGAAAAATGGCAAGAAAGCTCAATGGATTGCACTGTACAGCCAGAAACATGCGGGTCAGTGCTGAAGGTTCTGGGCTTGGTGTGGAGACCAGTCACCGATGATTTTGTGTTCGACCTCAGGGGGCTGCTTGATATTCTGAAGGAAAGGCAGAACACAAAACGAAGCGTTCTGCAGTCCTCTGCTCGCATTTTTGACCCTCTAGGATTCCTGACTCCCTTCACCATCAGAATAAAGTGCTTATTCCAAGAGATGTGGGAGAGAGGGCTCAGGTGGGACGAGGAACTGCCGCCTGATTTGACAGAAAAATGGCAACAGTGGTGTTCAGAGCTCCCTCAACTGCACCAGCTGTCAATCCCACGGTGGTACGAGACACACACGCAGCAGAATGGCCATGATGTAAAACTTCATGTATTCTGTGACTCAAGTGAAAGGGCTTACTGTGCAGTTGCTTATCTGCAGGGAGAAACAAAGGATGGAGAAGTGACCATAAGTCTGGTTGCGTCCAAGTCCAGAGTGGCCCCACTCAAAAGGATGACACTGCCACGCCTGGAGCTGATGGGAGCTGTAATAGCAGCCAGGCTGGGGAGCACCCTCATGAAAGCGCTGCAGCTAGACAAGACACAACTCAGACTATGGACCGACTCTATGATAGTGCTACACTGGATTCGCAGTCCTGCTCACAAGTGGAAACAGTTTGTAGCAAACAGAGTGACAGACATCCAGGCTCAAACCGACCCACAGTCATGGTCTCACTGCAAAGGGAAAATGAACCCAGCTGACCTTCCCACCAGAGGCCTAACGGTGCAGGATCTGAAGCAGAGCACATTGTGGTGGAATGGACCTTGTGTTCTGATGTCACCTGAGCAGGCGGAGAGCACTCAGGATGATGTTCAGGAAGATGAGGTAAAATCTGAACTCAGATCCAAATACCAGATTGCTGTACAGCTGGTTAATCAAGACACAGACTTCTTAAAACCTGTATTATGTTTGGAGAAGTACAGTAAACTAAAGACAGTGCTCCGAGTGACAGCCTGGATGAAGAGGTTTGTCACCAACACCCGCTCAAGCACAAAATTGAGTGGTGAACTGACAGCAGAAGAGCTGAATGAAGCAGGAAAACATTGGATAAAGGTGACTCAGATCCAGTGTTTCAGCTCAGAAATTGATCTGCTGAAGGCAGGAAAATGCCCCAACACTGACTCCAGAATCCGAGAGCTAAAACCATTTCTGGATGAAGATGAGCTGCTCAGTGTGGGAGGAAGGCTCCAGCATTCTGACCTTTCTTACAGAGAAAAGCACCCATGGATTTTGCCCAACGACCACAGATATACAGAAATGTTGGTGCAGTATCAGCATGAGAAGATAATGCACGCAGGTGTACGAGACACTTTAGTGCAAACTAGAGAGAAATATTGGATTTTGAGGGCACGACAGGTAGTCAAGAAGGTTGTGTCAAGATGTGTACTTTGTAAAAAATTCAAAGCAAGGGCTGGACAACAGACTACTGCACCACTGCCAAGGGACAGAATAACAGAGTCGCCCCCATTTGAGATCACAGGTGTTGATTTTGCAGGGCCGCTCTACGTGAAAACACAGAGCTCCATGACAAAATCATACATAGCGCTGTTCACTTGTGCTGTAACCAGAGCAGTGCATTTAGAGCTGGTCTCAGATCTGTCCACGGAGAACTTCCTGCTAGCTCTGAAAAGATTCATCTCAAGAAGAGGATTATGCAAGGTGATTTACTCAGATAACGCCAAGACCTTCAAGAAAGCTGATCAAGATTTGAAGGAGCTCTGGAAAGGCATCAAAGATCCACAGCTACGAGAGTTCTTCTCAGAGAAGGGCATCTCCTGGCGGTTCATCGCTGAAAGAGCAGCCTGGTGGGGCGGATTCTGGGAAAGGCTGGTAAGGTCTGTCAAAATTATTCTCAGAAAAGTGCTTGGCAGAGCTAAACTCAACTTTGAAGAAATGTGCACCATTCTAACTGAAGCTGAAGCCATAATAAACTCGAGGCCGCTCACTTATGTGCACAATGATGTGGATGAGCCACAGCCACTGACACCTGCTCACTTCTTGGTGGGTCAGAGGCTGACATGCCTGCCCCCTAAGCCATTTCCGGCTGACACTAACCATCCAACAGCAAACAAGGAGGAGATGACACGTAGGTGGCGATACAGACAGAGACTTATGACCAACTTCTGGAACAGATGGCGGAGAGAATATTTGCTGGATTTGAAGTCAGCACATCGCTGCGACACCCCACAGCCTTCTCTGCTGAAGGTGGGGGATGTTGCGCTCATCGGAGAGGATAACACACCAAGGCAGAGCTGGAGACTGGGAAGAATCGAGGAACTGTTTCCAGGTCGTGATGGCCTTGTGAGATCATGTGCAGTTCGCACTAGTTCAGGGACTGTTCTGCGGAGACCCATCCAGCTGTTGTATCCTTTGGAGCTT
>NW_024628527.1:0-3511 GCF_008729295.1 Plectropomus leopardus | reverse complement strand
TAGGGGTTAGAAATGGAATATACAGAGAAGAACTGAAGAACACTTCATTTTCTTTTTTCCTACCCTAAAAAACAGTAACATTTGCATCTCTCTGGGTCCGTGTCTCATCCGTTCATTATTCAATTCTGCCTGACGAACTGAAAAACAACAAAAACGAGTGAGAATTTCGCTCCAGCTGGTGACCTCGGCTGATGATGACCACACTCTCTGAAACGTTTTTTAAATCTGCTCCACCGCCACGTCCTCAGCAGTAAGCGTCACTCTTCTGGCGGCGCATGCGTAGTGTGGAGCTGCAGCAGATTTAAATCATGAGAAAGAAAGAAAGAAGAAAAAAAACAAAGAACAACGTAAATTTGACTCTTTATTTTGTTTTTGTTTCTTCATTTATTTGATTTTTTTTATCAAGCAGATAATGAGAAAACAAACGTCTTTCTTCAAAATTGGATTTATACAGCAAAAAGCAAATTCTCCCCCCTTTTTTTTTTTGTTTTTTAATTTGCCAGGTGGAAATTTTTCGGTAAAGAATCTCCTGAAACTGCAGAAAAACTTCTGACTTCCGTTTCTTTAGATGACCTCGTTTTGATGAGCCTAAGCTGATGTTCGAATATGTTTCCAAAGCCGTCACAGTGTTCGTTATCACAGTAAGTTAGTTTTCTCTCGCTCCATAATAATTTGATTTTGGGGCCCATGCATTCAACAATGGGTTTTTTTTGTTTGTTTTTTCCCTGAAACTTCTCGTTTCAGAAAATGAAAAAAAAGGAAAGATTTTTGTCTCACTTTTAATTAGTATTTTATTTAATTTATTGATGGAAGAAAAAGAAAATAAAGTGGCATTTAAATTCTGTATATTCGATTTCGAGTGTCTTGTTTTTCATTTTTCATTTTTGGATTTTAAAATGAAATTTTAATAACTATTTGGAGTTTTCATTTTTGTTTCTGACAGAAAAATTCAAAGACTGAACACTGACCCTCCAGCTACTCCGTCTCCTTTTCTGCTCTGTCTTTTTCTGCTTTACATAAAACATGAGGTCCTTTGGAGACGTGACGCTGCCGCCATCGATTCATGACAATTCCTTCTCTCTCTCTCTCTCTCTCTCTCTGCATCTTGATTACTTTCTGTGATTATTTGTGCTCATTAAAGTAAACAAATCACTGAAGTGATGTTGATCGCTCGTCGCTGTCTCCCTGAGCAGCAGCTTGTTTGTCTTTTCTTCCCATTTTTTCTCTCAACTTTCTGTTTCGAGACATATTTTCCCTCAACGCAGAAATAAAACAATGACGTCTTCATCTTAATTCCCTGCATCGTTGCTCACCAGTCGCTGCCGTTATGGCGACTTCACCAAATGTATTGCTGCAGCATCTCACTGGCTTCATCATTTTTGTGCACACATGCTGCTAAACATTGGTTTTACAGGAGGAGCAAACTTTTCTATTTAAATTCGACACTTGAGCCCGCTGCTCCCCTGCTGCCTGCAGAACGACCTGAGATCTATTACTGTGTGTAAACATCAATACGTCCCAAATTCCCCGATGGATACAGCGCAGGCATGACCCTCTGAGCCATTCAAATCATTACTGCGGCAACAATGAGATTCACCTTAACCCATGTTGCTATGGCTACAGTCGAGCAAGGCGCCGGCGAGCTCTGCTGCTTCTGCTGAGAGTTTTATTCCTGCAGTTGGCCTGTTAGCTTATTCACACATGCACAGTCACACATGCACTGTAAGAGGTCAACAAGTGCACACACAAATGCACTACAGACAAAACCACAAATACACACACACACACACACACACACACACACACACAGAGTCGTGGCGGCAGCAGTAGGTCAGAGCTGCAACATTCCTGTAACTCTTTCAGCAGATCACACGTCTGATCTGAATGCTGGTGGTTTGCTGTGACGTGCACGCTGCAGCAGCTCAAGGTTAAACTCAGAGAGAATAAACACACGTCTCCATCAGACTTGCAGAAGATTGCAAACGGATCAAACATGCAAAGATGGTTTCCCAGGTGTGTTGCAGGAGAGGACAGAAGAGAAGTCAAGGTTGATGAGCGCTGTTGTGTATCTGCAGCAGCAACATTTCGGCAACATTTCTGATATTAAGTGCCTTTTTTTATAATCAATGTGAATCAATATAAAGTCAACCCCTTTACTCGGCAAAATGCTCCATAAAACTTTATCTACGTCTTGTTGTTTAAAGCAGCTCCTCAGCAGTCAAATCGCATTATTTTACCGTAACCGCCAAAACATTCACAGCCACACTCTCAACAAACGGACGCTAAACACGTGACTTCTGTCAGACCAGCTGTCTGCTGCACTCTGAAGGTTTCCACCATTTCTTCGATGCATCCTTCCACACTGAAATGGCTTTTTAGTTTTTTTTCTGCACCTTACTGTTGCCTCTTTTGCCTAAACCTTATTTTTTTGGGTGTTTCTGCCTTTATTTGGCAGGACAGAGTGTAAGCGTGAAAGCAGGAGAGAGGGGATGACATGTGAGCACACGGCTGCTGCGGCGAGGATGTTTTCTTTGTATGTGGAGCACCTGCTCTGTCCACTGAGCGACCAGGCGCCGCGCTCCTTTGCCTAATCCTAACCATCGTGACAGTCTGCGCTGTGGCGTTAACATGAGACCGCGCTGCTTCATCCCAACATGCATTTAACATCACAGTGACGGCATCCTGCAGGGTAAACAGCTGACACCGAAACAAACCTAAAACATCATACGTAGATGCAGAAGGTCACTGACAGAGCGGCGCCGTGTGACAAGCTGGGATGAAAACGTGAAAAAAAGTGAACAAGATACTTAAACGCCTCCTGAGGAGACAATCCATGGAGAGGGATCAATCCACCGTTTTCTGACAGAAACCGTGGGCTCTAATTTGGAGGTGCTGACTCTCATCCCCACCGCAGAGCATGCTGGGAGGTCACGGTGTGATGAAGCCAACAGAATCACATCATCTGTAAAGAAACGGGACGCAACTCTGAGGTCCCGAAACCGGACCCCTGAGATCCTGTCCGTGAAAATCACAAACAGAATCGGTGACAACAGACAACCCGGCGGAGGCACTAGTCCCACTGCAAACGTGTTTGACTTCATGCTGCGTGTGCGGACACGGCTCTCACGTGGTTGTAGGCTTTCTCAAAACAAAAAAAAGTCCACAAACACACAAACACATACAGACTGGATTGGAAAACTTCCATGACCCCTCCAGCAGCCGGGGAGGAAGACGGCCACGATGGAAGCCACATCGCTCCTCCTGAAGAAAGCGAAAGACGCAAACCTCGTGAGCACAAATCTGTTTCATTTTGCATTTCTGCACTGACTGTAAAACTGAGGCAAAACGCAGCCGCTCTGATTTATTTCTGTAACAAACACTGAGAATCTCAGCAGTGAAGAGACGCTGTTCTCCTCCTCGTAAAGGAAATGTGGGTAAAAGACGTCGCTATTTTAAAGACAACAGTGATACAGATCGTAACGCTCCCTGTTGTTCGTTTTTTTAGGTCACC
>NW_024628526.1:0-3520 GCF_008729295.1 Plectropomus leopardus | reverse complement strand
CTGCTCTGTCTCTGTCCATGGTGCTGAACCAGGCTCTGTGCTCTGCTGCTGCTCTGTCAATTCAATAGGCTTTATTGGACGGACAATTGACATTCATGACAAAGCACAATTGCAATCAAAATACAGTGAAAATGAACAACAGATCACATAAACAATGTTAGTGAAACAGATTAAAGTAGGTCATTGTTAGTACAAGTTTTTATAATTATTTTATATACCTGGATCTATCTTATGTGAACTTCGCCTACTAGTAAAGTCTTTGACCTTGTAGGTTATGTCAGATATGTGGTAACAATTGTGAAGGGACTACACTCCACGTCTTGTACCCATCCTGGGAAGGTGCCCCCAAAGTCTACAATAACATTTCCCAGAAGTTTTCCAGTGGTCACACTCTTGACATATTGGTGATTGACAGGTACTGGATGTATAAATGGCCAAAAGCATACGTATATAGGGCATTGCTTTATGTTTGGTCTTTGTCACACATTTTTGTCCATACTACTGTGCTGACCCGAGCGTTCCCATTAAACCTTTCCTGATTGAAGCATCAACCACTGTCCCTGTGCTGAATAAGAATCATTATAGAAAACTCATCCTTTCAGTAATTAAACTAGAAAAGAAAATACAATAATGTATATATTTATGCAGTACATATATAGACATGCATATATGCATACATATCTCATATGTCATATATGTTTACCTATAAACAAATGTTTTGTGTGTGTGTGTGTGTGTGTGTGTGCGTGTGCGTGCGTGTGTGTGTGTTTGTCTGTCTGTCTGTCTGTCTCTGTCCATGTTACTGGATGGGAGTATGGATCCACTCACACAACTCTAATTTGACAGCTAAGTTTTAAATGAAACTAAACAACCCCTAGAAGTCTTGTTTTTGCTGACTTTCAGTGGCTGCACTTCTTACCATGCTGCAGTGAAGTCTCTGGACACCAGGACCTGGTGACATCACTGTCAAGAAACTTCAGAAGCTTGAAACTTTTAACCAGAACGTTCAGCTAATCAGTTCTTTCCGGCCTGAGATTAAGATACTCTTTAACGCCAACAGCACTGTTGACAAGGAGCAGTATTCTGGACAGATATCATTATTATTTACCATCATTTTTCATATCCGTAACATTTCAGTCAATAATTAGCATCAATCAGATAAGAAGGAAACCTTCAGATTGGGTCATGTGTAGTATTTTGTTCTTCACCAGATATATTAACATGGATATTGTACACATACCCATTTTTTTTTTTTTTTTTTTTTTTTTAATGGACCACTCATTGAGTCACTCCAGGAAGAAAAATCAAAACTGAGAATCTCTGATGGGAGGCAGAGCGAATTAGAGTCACATATGTCTAGATGTGAATCCTTACAGATCGCTTAAACTTTATTCTCACCTTCTCTGGTCGATCTGTCTTTTGTTTGGTCTCTACCACCATCATTTTCTGCCTCTCCCTTCTACTTTTCTCTTTCTCCATTATCTCTGTGTTCGGGTTATGTGTCTCTGGTGTGGGACTGATCTGTAGAAAAGTCAAGCCCACTTTGAATTCCCATCATGCCTCTTGATCTGAGAGTGTATACTGGGAACTGATGAAATTGCCTTGGCTCATGCTATTCCCATATGTTTCCCTATTTCCCTCTCAGAGTGATCTTACATATTTTCCTCAACACTGTCAACACAAACCCAAATTCACCAGCATGATCTTGAGTCTTTCACACTGACATCCAAAGGTTTGCTGGAGGACAGAAACACGGTGGGCTGGAAATTAATTATGAATCAATACACTTGGGGCTTTGAACTCAGCGTTCAATATGATGAGACATAAGTGGACTGCACTCTGTTAAATGAATCAGATTTTTTTTTCTCTAATGAGGTAATGTATTTAGGACGATGTGTTTTCACTTATAGTGGTGATGTCTCTGATCGTAGAACTGTAAAAGCTGGGGAATCTGTGAGACATCACTGACTGAGAAAAATGGGTACATCTGCATTGTTTCTTGCTGCATGTAATGTTAATATCTTCTTCCAACACTGGCAAAATGTCAGTATTTTGTAAAGACATTAATGGCAGTAGCTAATGTGCAATCATTTTCAACTGCCTGTCTACACAGAGTTACTCATAGCTGTATGTGGGAAGCTTTGCATATTCATATAGTTTGTTGCTGTCAGTCTGTCATTCAAACTATCTATTTATCTATCTATGTTGGATGTGTTCATATTGCGTATATAATCCACACAGTGGGATATGATTACATTGTGTTAAATGATGTTGTGTTCTTTTTGTAGATTTCAAAGAACCCTAAAAAATATAGTTAATGATGGGTTCTGTCTGACTATGTGCACACACACACACACAGACACACACAGACACACACAGACACACACACACACACACACACACATGACTTATCTCTGAAAATCAACGGTCTCACTTCTCTGACTCTGACAACAAACTCTATTTTTCATCACACTGTTTTGATGGGGCTCAATCTAACCTTTGCTTTGTTTCTCTTGCTGCTGGCATGTTATAATGAAAACAGTATTCTTCTCTCTTGAGCCTCAAATACAAATGAGCAGTGTGACATAAACAGTTTGGAAATATAAATAATCCTACTAAACAAAGTCCACCTGTGTCACAAGGTCTTGTGGGTGGAACTTAAACACAGATGGAAACTAAAAGGAAAAGTTTCTCCTGTGTGAGATCAAATCAAATCACAGAAAGCACCTGGTGGACAAACGTGTACTTCATTATTTTTATTTTCATGAGTATTAAATCATCAGTTTATCTCCCTGATTGATGAATGCTCAGTCATTTATTTATAAGTAGAGCAGTCAAACAATGAAACATATTATTACTGCTGCTAACTGCTGTTTAGTGACCAGGGCTACTGCAGAGCCAATTAAATAATCATGTCATGTTTTGGTGTACAGATAACACTGAACAGCTGTTCAGCTGCATTTAGATCATTTCAGTGATCTGGTGATGTTTGGAATGTCTTATGTATCTACCATTGAGATATCTGCTTTAATATTAACATGTTATGATATTTCTGAATGTAGTAGCTTTAAAGTGAGGAGAGTTTAGTTGGTCTCACTGGAGAAAGACAGTTGAGCATACACGCATGGTGTATGCTCAAAGACATCCAAAGACGTCTCAACAGTACATTCATTACACTAACCTCTCACAGAGTCAGAAAAGCTGCTTTAGTTTTTATATTTAACTCTGCTTTATTAAACTTCTACAAAGAATGATGGTAATATATTTTTGTTTGTTTGTTTGTTTTCACATGTGCCAACATTAAACTGATTTTGGTATTTTTACTTTTTTACTTTTAGGTAGTTGTGTAGTGTGAGCCATTTGAATATCTCTGGAATTCAGACATTAGTATTGACTGCTGACACATTTCACCTGAGCTTTAAAATTTAATAGTGACGAGAAAAAAATAAAATGACAAATTGTTGACAGGAAACGTGATTTGCTTCCTACTTCCGTTCCCCTCGTGCTTCCTCGCTGGCCT
>NW_024628525.1:0-1640 GCF_008729295.1 Plectropomus leopardus | reverse complement strand
GGGGGGGGGTAGCCTTGGTTGATGTGAGGGTCTAAGGACAGAGGGATGTCGTGTGCTGTAAAGCCCTCCACGGTGATTTGTGATGATGGGATTTATAAATAAAATGGACTTGAGTTGTAGTCTCAAACACAGATGTACTCACAGCTCCCTCTGTGGTCGGACAGCGGCTCCACCATGTTGGGCTGAGCATGAGTGTGCGCAGGCTCCTCTGCATCTGGTGCTGCAGACGGGATGGGAAGCTGGTCTGAGGCCTCGCTGACCTTCATCCTGGACTCACCATCTGCGGGCCTCTCCTCCTCTGAAGCAGCATCTTCCTCACCAGCTGTCGGTCTGCTCGTGGTGGGTTCGAGCTGCTGGTTCTGACCGTCTTCTTGCTGCTGTTGAGACTCTGGAGGGTCGGCCGAGTCAGACTGGTTTGACGGGGTTTTAGCGGCACCTCGTCCAGATCGAGAGGTCCCCTGTGTGGATGCTGGCACTGTGGGCAGAGCTGTGGACGGGTGGACGTGGTTCTCCTGGTGACTTTCCACCTCCTGAGAGAGGATGAAGAATTTAAAAATATTACTAACAGAAAAGAACAAGATGCACATCGAAGGTGAAAATTATTTATAAGATTTTACCAGTGAAACTAAACTTACAACACGCAGGCAAAATCTGGCCCCCAACAGGGTGCATAAAACAAAATCCTAAAATCCTCAATATGTCCTAAAATCCCCCCAAAATCTTTAAAAAGTCCTTAAATCTTAAAAACCTTCTATAGTCCTTAAACAGAAAAATATTCCTATAAATTAAGTCCTTAAGTCCTTAGACATTCTACAATCCTCGACATTTTCTAAGAAATCATCCACCAAAATCCTAGAATCATCCTACAGTACAATGCTAGAAATTTCCTAAAATCCTAAAAATCTTTTCAAAAAAATCTAAAAGGCTCTTAAATCCTAGAAACGTGCGGGCTGCTGCGACTGGCCCCTGGCCTCCTGTCATTTATTTTAAAAGTGGACCCCAGGTAAAGCGAGTTGAGTGCAATAACTGACATCAGTGCCTTTGTCCTTCACCTCAGCGTCTGTCTCCGTGTCCTCCTCGGACCCTAGCTCGGAGGTCCTGGCTGATAGCTGATCATAATAATCATACATGAGATCAGGATCAGCCGGTGAAGGATTCTCTGACTCCATCTGTTCATTCACAACAAGTTCACCAGAGGCCACGAGTCCAGGAGACTTTGACTCCCGGTCTGCGAGTCCATCCTGTGGGTTGTAGACCACCGGCGGTCCGAAGGCCTGGTAGCGTCCGTAGAAGCCCCTGTAGGGCGCGCTGGGCCAGCCGCCGATCAGCAGCACCACGTGCACAATGTTGGAGGACGATGTGAACTTGGCCTCTCGCCAGCACCTCTGCAGGACCCTGTGACCCCTCGAGTGACCTCCGGGCTGGTCCACGTGGAGCTGGTCGTCTTTGAGGCGGCAGGCGTCGTCGGGGGTCAGGTCTTCCAGGTGGAGCTGGATCTTCTTTGCGGGGTCCACCTGGATGGTCCAGTTGCACCACAGAGGCGGGTTGGAGCACAGGTAGTCCGGAGAGAAGAACTCTCCGGAGTCTCCGTGCAGCAGCTGGTGGCAGCTCCGCAGGGCGAAGAAGGCGCTGCCATCTCC
>NW_024628524.1:0-4440 GCF_008729295.1 Plectropomus leopardus | reverse complement strand
TCCTCCTCCTCCTGCTCCTCCTGCTCCTCTCCTCTTCCTCCTCCTCCTGCTCCTCCTGCTCCTCTCCTCTTCCTCCTCCTCCTGCTCCTCCTGTTCCTCCTGCTCCTCCTGTTCCTCCTGCTCCTCCTCCTCCTCCTCCTGCTCCTCCTGCTCCTCTTCTCTCCTCTATTTCTTCTAAGATTATTATTTTAAGATATTTCCAAAAATATTTATAAAAATAACAATTTTTAAGAAAAAATGCAGAAATAAATATTCACAAGAAACTGTGCAAAAAAACCAAAAACAAATTGCCAAACATTTTTAGGAAAAAATAAAAACAAAAAATTGCCAAAAAACAAACTTTTTCAGAATGTTTTTTAAAGACACAGTGAAGACATGGAGACAAATAGAGACTGATAAACATGGTGTGAGGACAGAGACACAACATGGTGTCTGTCTGTGTCCCTCTGGGCGTGTCCCACTGTCCCTGTCCCTCTGTGTCCCCTGTGTGTCCCTCTCAGAGTGTGATTGATGAGCTGGAGCTGTTTTCCGCTGTCATCACCTGGAAACTCTCTCTCAGTCATCAGCTGCTATTTCTGACTCTGGCCTTTGATTGACAGACTCATCGACCAATCACAGGCCGTCTCCCTGCTCCCGCCCTCACTGGGTTTCCCAGCATGCCTTGCTGCTCCGTCTCTCTCTCTCTCTTTTTAACTTGTTGGTCCCCGCACGCCCGCTCAGCCTGCTCTCTGTGAGTGTGTGTGTGTGTGAGTGTGAGTGTGAGTGTGTGTGTGTGTGTGTGTGTGAGTGTGAGTGTGTGTGTGTGTGTGTGTGTGTGTGTTTGTTGAATCTGTGTAGCGTCTCTCATCAGCTCGTCATCGCAATTTTAGATAGAGTGACATCACCGCACACACAGGGACACACACAGAGGGACAGACAAAGAGACACAGAGAGACACAGAGACAGACAGAAGGAGGGATGGTATTTTGGACTGACAAACAGAAGATGGACGTAGGACAGCGACAGGATGGTGTCGGTAGGACAGGACTGTGTGCGTGTGTTTCTGTTGTGGTTGTCATGGTTACACAGCTACTCGGTAACACGGCAACTCGCCGAAATTTTAAAAAATGACAAATGAATCAAATATTCAGATATAATGGAATGTTTTTTGTTATTAAACTGACTGTTAAAGTCTTCACTTTATTAGGTACACCTGTACAGTCTGTCACACCTGTACACACCTGTACAGTCTGTCACACCTGTACACACCTGTACAGTCTGTCACACCTGTACACACCTGTACAGTCTG
This sequence comes from Plectropomus leopardus, assembly GCF_008729295.1. NCBI lineage: Eukaryota > Metazoa > Chordata > Actinopteri > Perciformes > Serranidae > Plectropomus > Plectropomus leopardus. The sequence continues at coordinate 3,152 of NW_024628524.1, read as the reverse complement.
TCACACCTGTACAGTCTGTCACACCTGTACACACCTGTACAGTCTGTCACACCTGTACACACCTGTACAGTCTGACACACCTGTACACACCTGTACAGTCTGACACACCTTGACACACCTGTACAGTCTGTCACACCTGTACACACCTGTACAGTCTGTCACACCTGTACACACCTGTACAGTCTGACACACCTTTACACACCTGTACAGTCTGTCACACCTGTACACACCTGTACAGTCTGTCACACCTGTACCTTAGCAGCTACAGACTCTGGTTAGCAGCTACAGGCTGTGGTTAGCAGCTGACATCAGCTAGCATTAGCACACCCTGGCAGCGAGACCGCGGCAGATTGAGACTGAAACGACCAGAAGTTCGTTAGTGACAAATATTTTACTTGTTTCTATACAATTGAGAATCTTTTGCATGAAAATCTTTCACATCTCATTAGACCAAATTAAATAAAATTGATAAACACAGAAGATAATCGGCAAAATAATCAATTTTGTGTGTGTGTGTGTGTGTGTGTGTGTGTGTGTGTGTGCAGGTCACAGTGTATCAGGCTGTATTAGTTTATATTTAGTTTCTGAAATGGAAACTATCTCAACTGACTTCAATCGTCCCGCCGCCTGGCACCCAGTCTGTGTGTGTGTGTGTGTGTGTGTGTGTGTGTGTGTGTGTGTGTGTGTGTGTGTGTGTGTGTGTGTGTGTGTGTGTGTGTGTTTCCAGAGAGGACTTTTCCATGCGCCCCCTGCTTAGAGCTGTCGACACACACACATCAGGTCAGCTGTGGGCTCCTGCTGATAATAAAGATTTCATGAATAATCAGCAGAGTGAGACCTCGCTCTGCAGTGTGTCGGAGGATCGTATCAAAGACGCTCTTCGTGTAATTATCTCGTTATCTCAAGGCGGCGGCGTTAATGAAATCGCTGAAACGCGGCATCCGTAGAAAGTTGGCAGAGATATGAGCAGAGGCAGGGCAGCAGGAGGTCTCACTCTGCCTGTTTTCTGTGTGCAGATAATCAGTTCCGGATGTCCATCCTGGAGCGTCTGGAGCAGATGGAGCGCAGGATGGCAGAGATGGCCGCCCGCGACAACAACCAGCAGCAACATCATCACCAGCATCAGCACGGCAACCAGCTGGCCACGCCCCCTCCCCCACCTCTACCTGAGGACCAAGAACGGGTGAGAGCAGCTGTGTTCACCTGTCTGATCCAACATGTGTTAACACATGATGTGTTCAAGGGCTGTCACAAATCTGAAAATCCAACAGTGATCAGTCACTTTTTACAGTGATGGATGATAAATGTCAGTGTGGAGATGTTTAATGAAAACACACCTTCCAAATTTCAATGACCAAAAAAAAGAAAATCACAAAAAAATGTAAAGAAAATAAAAGTCTTTTTTTTCCAGCCATTTTCCAAAAAGCCATTTTCTAAAATGAGACATTTTTAAGACGCAAATAAATATTGTCAATATTTTCTTTAAAAACCCTTAAAAAATGTTTTAAGAAAAATGAAAGCCAAAATGTTTGCTTAAAAATCACTAGAAATTTTTAAAGAAGAAAATATAGTTTAAATAAAAATAACTGCTGCTCCGCTGTGAAGGTCAGAGGTCAGACGGATGAGACGGAGGTGAGGGTCGAGCTGGTAAACGGGTTAAAACCAACAAACGAGCCTGAGTGGAAACTGGCAGCGAAACGTCTCTGCAGAGCGACCTCCGCTGAACCCGACTCGCTCTGATGTCACGGGGAATTTGGCAGCTCCGACCCTCGAGTTAAAATAGACTCAGTGTGACACACACACACACACACACACACACACACACACACAGAGACGCCAAAACAATTACAACACACACACACGGAGCTCTGCTCATCACACTGTCTCTGAATCGGGTTTAGATTCTTTATTTCAAACTTCTGTGTAGAAATACATTAAAAAACTACAATGAGTTAGTTTTTTTTAGCTTTTATTTTGAAGGTCGGGTACAACAGGAAAGCTGTGTTAAAACCAAACACTGGCGTTCGTACGGTTATGAAAAAACAGCAAAAGTCATTGAAAATGCAAAAAGCAATTTTTATCTAGGGCCAGAAAAAGGTGATGTGTTCAACTTTTTTTTTTTTTTAAATCACCAGAGATTTAAACATGGACGAAATTTTAAAGAATTTAATTTTGATAAAGTTTTTAAGAATAAAAAAATATCCAAAATGTTTTTTTAATTGCGCAAAATTTTTAAAGAACTAAAATTTACACATTTGTTTTGTCTGAAAAATAGCTGTATTATATAGATATATAAAAATTAAAAAAAGAAAGAAAGCCATTTATTGTATAAAAATCGCTAGAAGTTTTTAAAGAATATAAAAATGCCCCCCAAAAAAGAAAAAAAAACACTGTTAATTTTCCTTAAAAATCTCCACCACTCTGAAAGGAAAAAGATTTGTGAAAACATTGTCTTTTAAAAACTATTCCTTGGAAATCTACAAAAACACATTTTAAATAAAAAATAATTGCCCAAAGCCTTTAAAGAAATTAAACTGCAAAATTAACTTTTTAAAAACTATCAAAACATTTTTTAAAAAATTGAATTGAACAACAAATCCTGAAACTTCTTTAAAAATCTCCCAAAACTTTTGTTAGAGAAAAAAAAGGAATAAATAAAAAACAAAAAAATCTTCTTTTTTAAAGAAAAAAAGCCATTTGTCCTCTTTTGTCTTCTTCCAGCCGGATTGTTGTTGTTATTGTGTCCATTGTGGCGGACCGATGAAAAATGAGGAAAGGCAAAAAAATATTCTTTTTCTGTTTTTCAATAATAATGTCTCTGTTCGTCTCTGTCCCTCTGTCTCTGTGTGTCTCTGTCCATCTCTGTCCATCTCTGTACCTCTGTCTCTGTGTGTCTCTGTGTGTCTCTGTCCGTCTCTGTGTGTCAGTCGTCTCAGTGGTTTGAGAGGAGGATTGTGGGAGTCTGTGAGCGGATGATGAGAGGAGGACGGTGGGGAGGAGGAGGAGGAGAGAGGCTTCATCACTCCGTCCGTCACCGCGGGATGACGCTGCTCCACCTGGCTGCTGCTCAGGGATACACACACCTGATACACACTCTGATCCACTGGAGGTACACACACACACACACACACACACACACACACACACACACA
>NW_024628523.1:0-2886 GCF_008729295.1 Plectropomus leopardus | reverse complement strand
TGTGTGTGTGTGTGTGTGTGTGTGTGTGTGTGTGTGTGTGTGTGTGTTAGTGCACATGTGCAGGTGCAACAGACCAGACCAGAATATGATCTTCATAACAATATAACTCGACAAAGCTGCTAACTTTGCACTTCCCCGCTCATCTTTGTATCAGTAGAAATAAAATGAAACCAGTTTAAAAAGTCACATTTCCTGTAAATCTTATCCAGGAACTGTGCTGAAAGTGATTACATGCTCATTTCATTATATCAGAATTATTCATGTGTGGGATAAGTTTATCAGATTCTGTCTTTAAATGAACTATTAGTGGATATTATACACATATTTTTTGTGGAATTAAAGTCTTATTTTACAATTACTTCAATTAAAACAGGCTTTCTGCATCTTGGCTAGTATCAATTATCAAAGCTAATGTGTTTTTGTACCACAGCACTAACATGCATAGGTCAAACCAGTGCTTCCCAACTGGTCCAACCAATGACTCTTTAGTCATTAGTCCAAGTTCCACACCTAAGATACCACAAATTCAATTTCATTTCATGAAATGTAATCAACACGTGGGCTCAGAACACAATGAAAAAAGACAAGGATAAAGTTACTTTAAATAAAAAAAACTACAACTGAAAAAGTGCATATTGTTGCCATAAGACCAGTGATGCTGCAAAGGTACAGCGTGTTTATAGACCAATTAATACCGTTCCCATGATACGCCACTGGACATCATCATCTGAGAACATGGCCGGACAGAACTGCCTGTTGCGTTGATATGCTGCCGGATGGCTGGATAGAATCTGTCTCATCCGCATGATATGCCACCTGATGGCGTTACGTTGAAATGCTGCCAGTAATAATGTGGGAGCACAAAGGTCCCTATAGGGCGGGCAGCAGGAATGGTGGATGGATCCAACAAACCCCTGAGTTTCATGCCCCAGCATCTCAGAGCACAAACTCATTTTTTCATGATTTTGAAACCTAATGTTATGTAATCCTGTTGGCATTTTAGTATGAATAAGTAAATAATGAGTAAACTGGTCGCTCAGACTCCCCTCAGAAATTCTACGAGATGTAGAGTCAGAAAACAACACAGCCGAGACGAAGCCTCTTTAATTAAAAACCTGAGATTTCAGAAGAGATCAGCACCCAACTGGTGTGAACACATGCTCCTGAAGCTCAGCGCACATCCACCATTTGCTGCTGCGATTTGTTCCCATCACCACAATATTGTTCTCCCTCTTCAGTAGGTGGAGACTGACAGTACCTTCATAAACATACTGCCCCGCAACAAAGGATTTTGCATAAATAATGTTTTGTAACACACTCATGTACACATGCTTATGATTACATGCGAAGCCGTGCTCACTCCTCCTCCTGCTCTCTTCTCCTCCTCCTGCGCTCTCCATCTCTTCCTCCGACTCTCTCGGGGTTGAGGTAGGGACAGTGGGATCGATTTTTTTTCACCGCGTGCTCTCTGGCTGCTATTGACTAAGTGCGTTTTAACGACCCACTCACATAACAGCACACACTGTACATGCTCCATATCCGCCACCTCTGCCTCTGTGTGTGTGTGTGTGTGTGTGTGTGTGTGTGTGTGTGTTCACTGTGGTGGGTGTGGTCGCAGGATGCCCTGTGAGGGTGGCAGCGGAAGCTCCACCGGAGTGAGGCGTGGACCACACACAGACATATATATACATATGTGTGTGTCTGTGTATATGTGTGTGTGTGTGTGTGTGTGTGTGTGTGTGTTAGAGCTCCACTGGGGCCGTCTACAGGAGGGCTGAACAACAGTTTAATATTTCATCACTTCCATTATTCAGCATGTGCTACAGAGAGGGAGGGGAGCGGGAGAGACTAAAGGAGAGACGGAGGGTGAAGGAGGCGGTGTGTGTACCTTAAGCTCGTGAGATGCTTTGGCAGTACATCTGACAGCTATATCAATAGTTGAATATAATTGATTGCAATGCGGAAATGAAGCCGAAATGACAGGTTTTAAATATATTTTTTTTTATATTGAGAGGAAAGAAGGAAGCGGGAGGAGGAGAGGAGAAGTCGAAAGCAGAGCAGGATAAGAAAGGATTGAGGGCTGGATGAAGGAAAGAAAGGACGATGCCGTTGAAGGAGGAGGAGAGTGCAGCAGCAGAAAGGATGGAGAGAGAAAGAATCAGAGACAAGATTGCATTCCTGGGAAATGAGGATGGTCACCATAGCAACTGCAGCTGAGAGTCACATGATGCAGAGGAGTGAGAGAGAGCGAAAAAGAGACTGAGTGAGAGGGTGGGGTCGTGCCAGCAGAAGACAGAAGAGAAAAGAGCTGGTAATGAGGTTAAATAATAAAGTGGAGGGAGAGGTGGAAGGTCTGCAGGAGGTGTGAGATCAAATGTATTATGACAGGCGAGTATATGTAAAGTCTCATGTGTGTGAGTGTATTTACTGTTGCTATTTTTTTTTTGAAGGCCTCTGGATTACAGTGACATCATGTGAGGTTTGTCCGGAGGAGGAGTGATAGAGGTTAGACTGCAAGAGACAAAAGAAAGGGGAAGAGAGGAGGTGTGATTGACAAGAGGGATGAAGAAAATGATTGAAAAGAGGTCCTAAAAATAGGACAGGAGGGGAGGGGTGGCAGAGAAGAAGGGATGGAGAAAAGGGGAGCAAGAACAGATTGTTGATGGAGAATGCCAGCCATGTTTTTCTGTTTCTCCGAGATATCTGATGCCCGATGCTCACTGTGACGTCAGCGGCAAACACACACACACACACACTCTCTCACACGTTTTATTGTCCGTTGACACATTTTTTTTGCCTTTTTTTATGCATATCTCTCTCGTCCTTGCTGTTTGCAGCTGTGTTCCTTTGTATGTTTCATAACAAATGTCTATTTTGACCATAGCA
>NW_024628522.1:0-1187 GCF_008729295.1 Plectropomus leopardus | reverse complement strand
CAGAACCTTAAAGATATGAAGACAGAACCTTAAAGATATGAAGACAGAACCTTATAGATTTTAAGACAGAACCTTCATGATATAAGAGACAGAACCTTAAAGATTTGAAAACAGAACCGTAATGAACCTTAAAGATATAAAGACAGAACCCTAAAGACAGGAAGAACCTATCAGACAGGTGTGTCTGTGTCTGTGTTGTTGGCTCTCAGCAGAACCTCGTTTGAAGGTGTTACAGCTGTAGACAGGAAGTGGCTCGGAGAACGTCTCACCTGTCCGTTGACATAGACGATGCGTTTCCCGGTGGTGGTTCCGTGAGCGAACTCGATCCTAAAGACGCCGTCGCTGAGCGCCACGTCCCACACCGCCACCAGATCTCCTCCCAGCATGTTCTCCTGCCGCCGACGGTCGCTCCTGCAGGAGAACCCGCAGAGGAACGCGTGGCGGTCTGCGGTGTCAGCTCAGCAGCAGGTGCATTACTGTAAGAGGATTAAGGAGCTGAGCTCATTCTACGCTGACACCCGGGATCACAGCTGAGGTTCCTCTGAGGCAGCAGAAAGAACCACAGAGACACGGAGACACAGGGACACGGAGACACAGGGACACGTCCTCCTGCTGCTGGAGGGTCTGCAGGTCCGCGTTCTGACCTCTGCAGGGACACCAGTAAGATCAGGGAGAAAATAAGCATTTCTCAGGTGTTTTTGGTTCTGTTGGCAGCTCTGGAACACTGATTTTAAAATTTGAGGTTAAACGGAGGAGAACCGTGACGTTTTCTTCACCCTGTTCTCTAAAGTTTGTCCTTTTCCCTGAACTCACTAAACTGTGACAGAGATTTTCACACAGAGACGACATCAAGAGAGAGAGACGGAAAAAAAAGACAGAACCTTAAAGAACCAGAAAAAAAGGAAAGAAAGAAAAATGAATTAAAGAACCCAAAAGAATGAACTTTACAGAAGGATAAAATAAAAAAAGGAAACCATAAAGAAAGGACAAAATGGACAGAAAGAAAGAACATTAAGGACGAGAAAGAAACAGAAATTATAATACACAAATTCCTGTCATCTTGATCAATCATCAATAATCGGTCTGATGATCGATGATGATAATTGTGGTTTCACCTTGAAGACGGTTTACAGCAGGAGTATTCAGCTGATTATTATTATTACTCATTCAACTTTCCAGCATTATAT
>NW_024628521.1:0-2482 GCF_008729295.1 Plectropomus leopardus | reverse complement strand
TGTTGTTTTGTTGTTTCTTTTACTATTTTTTTTATTGTTCTTTGCTGCTTATCCTGCACTCTTTTTTTGTTGCAGTTTTGCCAAATATTGCTTTTTTGAATCACCTCAAATACCACCTCATATGAGCACAAAAACGTTTGCAAAACTGGGAATTGTTTTTTTTTATTAATCTTTAGTCGTATTTGCAATTCCAGCTTTTTGCAATTAGAGGATTAATGGAAACCCGTCTCTGTGTGAAACTATTATTTCATTTAGGCTTAACATTTCAAATTCATTTATACATATGTGATCCACATTATATTTGCTTTTTTATTATCACATATTTACTGTTATATAGCATCTAGATAGATAATTTATTTCAGAGCTGCTTACAAACAGTAAAACATAAAACACGATAAAAAAAAGTGCTATTGTGCAACTTAGAGACAGAGCAAGACAGAAATCAATACCCATCTCTGAGAAAACTTTTAAAAAATTTCATTTACCACAGGTTTGTCTCTGTGCGTGTTGACAGCTTCGATGTTGAGGAAGACAGACTCCACTTTGCAACCTGAGAGACAAAAATAAACAAAGGGACGTCTTCACGTGTGTCTGATGAAAACATTTAAAGTTTCTGGAGTCGAGTCGCAGATGACAGAAAGAGAGCCGTGGGAACCCGACAGGAGACGAAGACGAGGAGCTGAGAGTGTGTGAGAAAGACATGTCCAGCAGAGACACTGACCGTAGGCCACTGGAGTCAGTTTCAGCACCGTGTGGAGAGGACACTTCAGGTACGGCAGCTCGTCTGACAAAAAGAGACAAAAAACAAAACAAAATGTGGTGAACCTGACTGAGTCTGCTGGCGTCCTCTGCCGGCAGATTTTGGAGCATCAAAAAGTTGTGACGGTGAGACCTGAGCAGTGTCTCTGTGTCCCTCACCAGCAGTTTTGTCCAGGAAGTAAGCCAGGAGACATCTCATGACGGCCTGGTGACAGATGACGAGGACGTTCTCCTGTCTCTCCAGCTCCATGATGACCGGCTCCAAACGCTGGACGAGGTCCTCGTACGACTGGTGGACAGACACGAGAGAGACATGTCACACTGTCCAGGACAAAGTACAGGTTCAGGTTTTTAATTTGTCCACACAGGGACACGGGGCTTCTTCAGTTTGTGGACTGCGGTGACGTTTATAGTGATGATCATTTTATTATCGTGATAATCAAGTCAAGTCTGAATACTGTAGATCAGTGAATTTATGGCCCGCAGGCCAAATCTGGCCCCCGATAGGGTGTCTGGTTGTCCTAATGTCCTAAAATCCTACAAACTTCCTAAAATCCCAAAAATAAACTTAAATCATAGAAGCATCCGTGAATCATAGAAATGTTCTACCATTGTAGAAACGTCCCAAATGCTTGAAACATCCCAAAAATCCAAGAAACATGCTAAAATTTGAGAAACATCAGAATTTGTAGAAATGTCCCTAAATCACAGAAATGTCCTTCAATTATAAAACGGTCCTAAAATGCTGGAAATTGATAAAATATGAAAATTGTAGAAACATCCTAAAATCAGAAAAACTTACTAAAATCCTAGAAATGCTCTTAAAATCCTAAAAATGTCCTAAAATCCTAAAATCGTAGAAACATCCTATAATCTGAGAAACTTCTGGAATTTCCAAAAATGTCCTAAATCTTAGAAACACTGTCATTTTACAAAAGTCAGTCGGTGTGAGCTGACATTATTGAGACGCTGCCTCTCCTCCAAATCTTCTACAGTTCGACACAAACATACAAAAATTTAAAAAATAAAATAAAAAAATAAAAAAAGGCTGCAGAGGACATCTTGTCCTCCCGCCCTCCTCACCTCTCCTTTCGGGTAGCGGTAGCGATACTTGTCCTGGTCCCTCAGTGCAAACTCCTCGGGGTAATTCTGCTGAATCTCCTCATACATCATTTCTTCACAGACACCCTGAGGCAGGCACACACACACACACACACACACACACACACACACACACAATAAAAACACACGTCTAAACAAACAAACAAACACACAGGCAGCAGAGTCTCTAAATATTTGTGAAACTACACAAATTTACACACTACCCCTACACACTCACAGCATCGATTTCGTTGAGGGCCTTCCACTGTTCGTACGGGACCCCCAGAGCCTCGGCGGTCTGGATGGTCCTCTTCATGTGGCTGGTCCACACCTTCAGGTCGCTGATGCACTGCCCACGCATGTAGGTCCCCAGAGCGCTGGCAAACTGGCACACACAAAACACACATCAAGTCTCTTCACATGCGACATTCGTGCCAGCAGGTCACTCATGTGAGTCTAAAACCCCAAAGTTGCCAACAAATGTGACACACTATATACATGAGTGTCATGAGACAAAATAAAACTAAAATATTACATTAATACAGACAAAATAGGAATGAAAAGGGAAAAAAAGATAAGAAAAATTAAAAATAATAAATAATAAATTAATTGAAAAAATAGA
>NW_024628520.1:0-5110 GCF_008729295.1 Plectropomus leopardus | reverse complement strand
ATATGATACTTAAGAGCCTCTAAATTCAGACTGCTCCAAAGAGGGGCTTCTTCTCTCTGAGATATTTTGAGACGAGGTCAGCTGAGGCCCTCTGAGGGGGCTGAACCTCATCATGGCGCTTTGAGTCGAGAGCAAATAGCCTGCCATTTTGACCGAGGCCTCTGAGCCCTCAGAGCTCAGCTGGCGGTTTGCTATGTGGATAAGGACTGTGTGAGAGAGGAGGAATTTCATTTTCTCCGTCTCCAGTGAAAATCACAGTTCCCAACAAACTCTGCTCTCAGAAGGGAGGGGTGAGTGGTTCAGGGGATTATATAAGAAAAAGAGAAGGACGTTTTTTTATCCTACTCATACTAATTTAAAGCTGGAATACTCTGTATTTTTATGGCAACATTTAAGATAGATACTGTACGTAATTAGGCTATTCACCTCCCATCAACCTCATGTAAGTCACAACAATTCGTACTGTGAAGTGACATTAGTGTTGTGTGTTCTTCTGCCCTCCACAGGCCAAAACAGATCTTAATGCACACGACATTCACACCACTCTCAGGATAAACTGTCATAGTGAACCCTTCATTTTTCATCTGGCACTACTATTGGGTAAAATTTTGATTTGTCCACCATTTTTTGGTGGACAAATTACATTTTTAACCAAATTTTGACCAAATTCCACCAAAACTGATGACATTCCTAACCTCAGATGCACCGGATTAATTTTATACATAAAATACATGTCCAGTTAAAATAAACTGTTATTTCTACATCCTAAAAAAGCCCACCCTAAATTAAATGTTATCTTCTCCATTACCTAAAGAGGGCTGAAAAGAGACAGTGAACAGTGCAGTAAAGTGTGGAACTGCCTCTCCAAAGATGGTGATGTAGGTGTTTGCAAATACCTGCAAAGCAAAAATATGCCATGGATCTGACAAATCAAGTCACTGGTTCATTTCTAGAATCGACTATGTATAAAAATGTTAAATTTTCTTTAATAAAGATATTCATTTAAAAAACAAACCGCCTGAGTAGATTTGTCTGCACATCTCTGTGCAAAATCAGTGCTCATTCTACATAGAAAACTTCTATTTTTATTCCAGTTCAAAAATTCACTATATCAGCTGCCATGTCAAAAAAACATTTTTTTTTCCAGCTCTGAAATTGGTATCGGTTTTGAAAATCTGATGAGTCAGGCTCTAGCGTATGATTGGTGCTAATTAGCAAAAGGCAAGCTCAGATTCTTAAACTAAGATGGTGAACAAAGTAAACATCAGCATGTTAGCACTGTCGCTGTGAGCACATTAGCATGTAACTCAAAGCAAAGTACAGCCTCTCAAAGCCTCTGCTGTTGACTGTAGCCTCTCAGTCATGTTTTTTTAACTCATTCAACTTGAGTGTTTTGGTCTGAACAAGGCTGAGGGAACTTGATGTAAGAAATTTCAGTACGTTATTTAAACTTGTGTTCTCTTTTTGTTTTCTTCTATAGAAACAGGTTCAAGCCACATGGTTGTCTCCTAATAGGACACAAACTCCCCACAGAAGTTTGACCTGCTTTTGACACAGAAAGGAGCTCTTCTGTACAACCATACTCCGGACTGTGGGAAAGTTTGTTCATATAGGCAGGTAAAGTCACAAACACACACACACACACACACACGCACGCACACTCTGACACACACGTCCAGTTTCTTGGTACAACTTGGATTTGAGAAGCTGCTGAACCTTAACATGAGAGGTGTGAACCGTTGGAAAATCAGCCATTAACACATCCTATCTGATGGGTAAGCTCTGGTTGTGAGCTGCTCTGATGTGTTGAAAAGCAGGTAAGGCAGATCTAGATAAGCTCGGGCACAGGCTGCATTATATCGACCGGCAGTTTCACTGATGGTATCAGCGCCTCTCAGTCTTGAACAGCCTGAAAAACAACTCTTTTGATGCAAATAAAACCCTCAATGATGACTCCCAGGCTCCTGAGAACCAGCCTCAGGCTTGTGTGCATAAATAAACATTAGAAGAGGTAAGAAGAGATGAGTGATAATCCCGTGCAGGATTGTAAACGTGACAGTAATGAGTGTGTATTCATGAAAATTGGTCTAAAATAAGCTTTAATTGCTACATCTGTCACTTTCTTGACCGACTGTGGTCTATAAGGAGGCATTTTAAAGTTAAATGTATAATATGATAAGTAACATTTCTGCATCAAAGTCTTTAAAATCAACTAGACCATTGTTACATATTGTGTTAAGTTGTACCCCTAAATTAACCCAAATGTTTCCAGCAATGTTAAAACATAGTGAAATCTGTCAATTCTGTATTAGATTCTGCTAACAATCCAGAAGAAATACTTCTCACAGAAATTAGAGGGATCTTAACACGACGTTGGGAAATGTATGACTGTGTTCCCTTAGCTTTCCTGTGGGCGGTGCTGTGAGAGTATCCGTCCACTCTGTGAATGTTAAAATACATGTAGTGAGAGAGCTATGTCTCCATTCTTAGCGTCCTGTAACTTTCTGTGTTGGTGTCTGATAAGGTTGCACCTTGTCCCCTTCTCTTGTTTGTGGTATTCATGTACAGAGTGACATCTGCAGGGATGTGTCTGACCTTGTAAAGGGAGCCTCAAGCAGTAAAGGGACAGTTCAGTCCAAATCAAAAATAAATATTTTTCCTTTTACCTGCAGTGCTATTGATCAATCTGGATTGTTTTGGTGTGAGATACCAAGTGTTGGAGATTATCTTCCTTCCCTCCAAAATAATGGAGATGCAGTGCCACAAAATAGACTGAAAAGCTCAGCAGCAGTGTCTCTTTCTGAAATCATAACAAGGCTACTCAAGATAATCCACAGACCTTGCTGTGAGCAGTTTCATGTATGAATTATTTTCTTTCTACTGAACTACACTCGCCAAAGGAATCACTTTGCAGAAGGAAAAGATCAAGCAAATGTTCTTCTTTTCACAGCGAAATCTTAAACAACCTGTATTAAGTTACTACTCCTGGGTAAGAACTGGTCTGTTCTCCTGTCGCCCTGAATCCTGCCTGGATAAACAACCATAAAAAAGATGGTGGAATGGATGTGTAGACAACTGTGTGTGTGTGTGTGTGTGTGTGTGTGTGTGTGTGTGTGTGTGTGTGTGTGTGTGTGTGTGTGTGTGTGTGTGTGTGTGTGTATTCTCTTCTGTAATCTCCATACCGTGTTGGACCAGAACTTGACAATGGGAGCGTGGTAGAAGGCATAAATTTTCCTGGTTAAGGGCAGCTTCCTGGAGCGAATGTGTGTCTCCATGTCGTTCTTTGCCTCCACGTGGTCGTGGGATCTGGCCTCCTTGAACACATCCTGCAGAGAGGTTAAAGAGGCCCAAATTAGATAACAGCGGGCCACAATGTGGAGAGAGAATAAGAGACAGAGAGAAAAGTAAAGAGGAGAATGTGAGTGAAAAAAAGAAAGCAAATAAATGGCAGATTAAAAAGAAACACAAAGAAAGGAATTTAAGGCTCAAAGTGCAAAAGATTATTTATCAACAAAAATGTGATTTCTGTCTTTTTATACAACAGACATAACGCCTGTTATTTTGGACACGCTAGGATCATATATTGCATCTTTCAAACTAAAAGGAAAAAGCGAAGGACAAAAATACAAAAACAGAAGGACTGAGTAAATCGAACCATTTGGATGTCTTCAGCAATGTTCTGGAAGTTGTGTTCGCTGTCCTCCATGGTCATCTGGTGGTCGTCCTGACTCTGAGGGATGTGAGCCATCTCAGCCTTGGATTTGTACTCCAACAGGAGGATGGCAGGAGGCACCAAGATACTCAGAATCACCTAGAGACAAATGCACACTCATGTGGGTGGATGCTTCTATATTTGTCGAAAGAGTCTTTTGAATTACACACACTAATGAATCCCAAGTGTTCTATTACCCAAGTGCACAACTAAACTGCTTCAACTAATGTGAATGTTTCCTGTATTATAGAACCAGTGACAAAAACAGTACAGTAAACAGGGTTCAAGACTCGCTGGGAAAATTCCCACAAAGAGGTCACCTGCGAGGACCTGTCACAACAGCTAATTTTGGTGGATGACAGTGTTCCAGAAGCAATTGCGCTTAACAATACTGTTGTCATTTTTAAGTTTCAGTGTGTAAGATACAGGGGTTTTAGCAGCGAGGACTGCACATTGCAACTAGATGAAACTTTCCCCATTGTTTATTTTTCATGTGGCTTTCAACAGGAGCCAAATTATCCACAGAGGTCTATTCCACTCCAAATCAAAAAGATCAGGTGGGAAAAAATAACACCAAATAGAGCAGTTTAATGTTACAAAATCAGTGTTTCCCTGATGCTGTTTTGCATGTTGGAGAGGGACGGCTCACCCACCACATGTCAGTGTGCTCATTTTTTTCCCTCTGATTTCTTTAAAACCGGACATTAAAGAGGTACAGTATTTTGCCAGTCACATTATTGGCAGAGGTATCTTCCTCTCCAAAACAAATGGACAAGGGATTCAAACTGCCAAAACACTGACTAAAGCAGTTTTGCATTTAAAAAGTCAGTGTTTTTCCAATACTCTTGTAGCAGATGGGCTTCCATGTATGGTGGCTAATGTGAAAAAACAAATGTGTTTGGTTTGTCCATTCTGGGCCACTGTAGAAACACGACAATGCAATATGACATATGAAAACTCCCAATGTAGATATAAATGGCTCATTCTAAGGTAATGAAAATATGACAATTCTTACTTTCAGGTGATTATACACTACATACTTATTATATTTCTTTTTTTCCAATATGTCCCCCTAAATCCATGGACAAGACCATTTAATGCCACTGATATAACGATTATTTAATAGTATAATAATGTAACTACAACCGATCAAAGAGCAATTAACTTTTAATTAATTTTAATCTTAAGAATACTCAGACAAGGAAATTGTAATGTGAAAAAATATTAAAATATCACATATAAATACAATTTAGCGTAGTTTTTTTTGATGTACTTCGCCCAAGTCATAAAATGGTAGGGAAAAATCTGCTCTTTATACTGGCGTTTTGTTGGTTAAAATGTTGATGACACTCTTAGGTAAATAAAAAGTAATGTGAACACATGAGCCATATTATATAT
>NW_024628519.1:0-2882 GCF_008729295.1 Plectropomus leopardus | reverse complement strand
AGAAAAAGTAAATAAACAAAGAATATTATCTGCGGACATTCGGTGAAATATGCTCTGCAGTTTTGGGTGAAACTTACAGATTTCAGCAGCATTAAGAACACAGACGACTCCTGCAGTTGTGATTTTGGAAAGCAGCAGTCCTGTGGAAAAAGGATTTTAGCCAAAAATACCACAAGTGAGAGAACAAACTGAAAAGTGCAGCGGTAACAGCAACAGGCTCGAGCTTAAATGTCATGAAATCAAACATAAAGTGAAGAATCTGAGGTGAGTTAGTTTCCTTCACGGACTGTGAGGTCTTCTTTTTCCTCGTTTGCTCTTTTGTGGGACAATTTTTTCCTAATTTGTTGTTTGTCAGTTTTATCCTCCGGCAGACGGAGGTGAACTTTACTGAGAAGCTGTTTCACATTCTTATTCTGTCAGGATGGACTGACCAAACTTCGCAGAAAAGGTCTCTTTCATTTTGTCTTTTGTCTGTGATTCTCTCTCTTTTCTTTGCAGAAATGTCCGACAGATTTCGGTCAGTGTCGGTCGCAGCAGGAGCATCGAATCAGTCGCTGCAAAATTCTCTTTTGAAGCGTTGTGCATTAAATTTGACGCTGAAACTTTTCACTGGATGTTAAATAACGACCAGCTGAATGTGATTCTTTAAAAAACTCGGCTGATCCGCGACAGGATTTCACTAACTGCTTCACCAAAGATGGAAATAAAAAACTTCTGATTCATTCACTCTGATCAAATCTACACGGACACCATTTAATTAAAAAACCACGGCGCTTCTTGCAGATGTTATGGGGTCCTCTCCAGAACACAAAGTTGAGATGAAAGCTACCGAGGACGATAACGAAAAACAACCGTGTTTTAGCAAGTCATCGCTTTGTTTCCAGCGGCTTTTTTTAGCCACCAAATGCTCTGTTTCCTGCTGCGATAGTGCCACAAAAAGAGGTTGGCTTTTACTGAGACGCTGCTGTATTTTTGCCAGGACAGCGCCATGAAAAGTGATTAATTTTCACCAAGACTTTGTTGCGTTTGCTGCTGGGATGGTGCCACAAAAGTCATTGAAGTAAAACACGTCATTTGGCAGAGTTTCGCTGGCTCTCCTACAGGCTGCACTTGCACATTTTTGTATTTCCACGACTGCGGACACAAAGAGTATAGAGCCGGACCAAGAGACAAACCTGTCCCTCCTTCTCTTTCCCTCTCAAACTTGGACCGAAATCTGATCAAACTCTACAGCCGGGCAGACGGACAATATATCGAGATTACGTGTTGCCTGTTTCTCTCCTTAAATATTTTCACAAACATGTTTTTGTTAACTGTTTAGCTGCTATATGAGATCGCGGGCCGGTGTTGTTTCACATGTAAGAGTTTGAATGACATCACCCACCAGCAGGATCATTTATTGGCTCGGTGCGGCGCAGTGCATTCTGGTAGTTGTAGGTTTTCAACCTCTTGAGCAAAAAGCCTCATTTTCAGTGTTTGCTCTCATCTTGTGGCACCAGTTTCAAAAGTATTTGTGTCTTTCTAAAGCAAATAAATGCTATTTTTATTAAAGCACCATCTCCTTATTAAAGGAGTGAAATACTTTAACATGAGCTGAATATTTCCATCGTTTACAGACAGAAAGGTTTCCCACATCAGCCCATTCTCAATCTGAATTCGTCAAATACGTCCGCTCTGGTAGCGCTTTAAGCACGAGCGTGACATCGAAAGAGGAAGCGTGAAGGAAGAGAGAGAGAGGGTGACGTGCAGCAAAGGGCCGAGGCCAGAATCGAACCTGTGTCCGCTGCAGCGAGGACGCAGCCTCTGTACGTGGGGCCCCCGCTCTATCCACTGAGCCACCAGGCGCCTCCAAGTCACTTTTTTTATGGCACAAATTCCTGACGTCGTGCAGCTCCTGCATTGCAACAGCACGATATTTCAGAATAAAATGAAGAGAGGTGAAATTTCAGCAAACTCAAGCAAGTCCAGTTGTCTCTGATTTAGCACCTAGAAAATTAAAAAAAGATGTTCTGACGTGTGTGTGTCCAGCTGTCTCTGTGAAACCTTTTCACCTCATCTCGTGCTGCGAACTGCCAAACATCTGGACGGAAACTGAGCAGCAGATTTTGAAACGAGGGATTTTCTTTCTTCAGTTTTGTCGTCCATTTAACTTTCAGATTCTGGTTCTAGTTTGGTCGCATCACAATTATTTCTGGCCTCAGCTCACCTCAGCAGTCAGAGAACTTATTCCTTTTTTTTTGGACTCTCCATCCACAGAGAGAGATGAACTTTACCGGGTGTCCTTTCACATCCTCATCTTGTCAGGACGGAGAGAGAAAACTTTGATGGAAAAGGTCTCCCTTTCTCTCCGTCGGCCTTCTGAGAAACGAGGCCTTCACCCCGTTTATTGCTGAGCCGCGGCGTTTTTCGCCCCCCTCGACAGGAAAAGTGTCAGGCCAGTTTCTGACGTGAATTTGCATCCCTCAATGACGGGTGACAGCGCTGAAAGGCCAGGAGAAAACCGGCGCATCGATCGGCTCGTGGAAACTATTCAAAGAAACAGATGAGCTGAAGGAGCAGAGGGCGTCTCATACCTCCGTCCCTGCAAACCGCCACTTGCTTTAAAGAACAGAACTTCATTAAATTGTGCCACTCGGCGTTTGTATCACAGCGGTGTGTGTGTGTGTGTGTGTGTGTGTGTGTGTCTGTGTGTGTGTGTGTGTGTGTGTGTTTGGGGGTTGCTGAAGGATCAGAGCGTCGCCACAGAAGAGCTATTAACTCTGCTCCGCCATCAGCGCTGTTCTCCTGCATACCAAAGCAGCAGGTTGTCACGGTGCGTTCCCACGACGACACAACACCGGGAACACTGCCAGGTAATGAGGGAGCACACACACACACACACA
>NW_024628518.1:0-3103 GCF_008729295.1 Plectropomus leopardus | reverse complement strand
GTGTGTGTGTGTGTGTGAGTGTGTACCTGCTCAGTGAGTGTGTGTTGGCGTGCCGGTGCGCTCAGCTCTGATTGGTCGAGCAGTAAACGGTCTCCGGTCACATGGACGGCTCTCAGCTCAGCGCTCAGCCTTTGGGCCTGAAGGGCGACAACAACCACAGAAGAAGAGGAGGAGGAAGTGATGACACGTCTCAGACGTCCTCACAGGAAGTGTGCTGTGATGCGTCTGAGGCGTTTAGACTAAAAACAGAAACGTTTCGGCCGTGACGTCGCCGCTCTCACAGGATCATCGGCGGTTTCCACGGTGACAGAAGCGATGGCATTTTCAAAGATTACACTCAGGAACCCGGTTTCGAAAGTTTGCGCTCAGGCACCAAAACGCTGTTTTTGCCGCGTGAACGAAAGACCAAACTGCAACAAAAGTCCAGTGTTTCATGTCAGAGCCGTCACCGTGGAAACGTCTTCAGATCCAACAGGCTCCGCTTCCTCGAAATTATTTACAGCCGTTGCGAGTTTCGACCCAAAATAAGACGAAACCGAGACCAAAGCTGCTGCATCATCAGTGGGCGTGTCTTATTCTCCAGGTTGGACAGAGAGGACGGAGAGGACAACGTGGACACCATCAGACAGAGAGGAGCGTCTCACTAACGGCTCATTTAGTGAACATCCACTGTGCTGCGACCTTTGACCTCTGCTGTGACACAAAGGTCAAAGGTTCTCCAGACAGAGACACCCCAGAGGACGCAGAGGACACTGTCCAACTGAGAACGTCCACTCACCACACAGTGTTTCCCCACAGAGGGAGGACCCAGCAGCAGCACCCTGGGGACTGACCGGGGGACACAGACAGAGGGGGACAGACACAGAGACAGACAGAGAGACAGTTTGGTTCAGTGTCTCCAGACTGAAAAGACCTACAGTAAAAACAATAATCCTCAATTTAATCTTTTAAAAGAATCAGATGGAGCAGCAGGGACGCCTGGTGTCTTTTTGCTGATGTTTGGGGGACAGCTCAAACAGCTGATATGGACAGCAGAGGACGCATTATAAAGCTGCTGTCCTCCTGTCCCCTGTTAATGTGTCCTCTTACTGAGACGCTCGTTTAGAGACGATTTTGACATGTGGACATGTGAAGCAGTGGAACATGAAGTGTGGCGGTCCTGCGGCTCTGTGGAGTCACAGCGCCGCCTGCTGGCTGCACGCGTCCTCTCTGTGCGCCTTTAACCCTTTGTGCTGCTGTGCTGCGTTCAGGTGACGTTCACAGGCATTTCAACCTGGAAAATGTTTTGATTTCTTTGAAAAAAGGAAGAAAAGCAGCAACTTGGCAAAAAGTGCCTGAAAAAAAAAGTGAACGGTGACAAGAAAACGACGTGAAAATGAGCTGTGGGGAGATTATTTGATTTTCTCCAAAAAAGGAGAAAAAATGTCCAGAATTCTAATTTACTTTTCTTACAATTATACATTTAAAATGATGTTACAGGGAAAATACGTCATCTTGTTTTTTCACACTTTCTTTAGGTAATTTTCCTCTTTTTCTCTCTTTTTTTAAAGGTCATCTTAACGTAACTTTGTCGTCATTTCTTGCTAATTTTGGGGAAACGCTCTTGTTCTGTAGCTCCTTTTTCTGAAGTCTTCCAAAGAAATCAAGCCAGTTAGTTCAGGTTTCAAAGGGTTAAAGGAGCATTTCCCTCCGTCACACACAGACTGAATGTTTGTCATTTAAACGCCTTTTTTGGACGTTTTTCTGGTGAAGTGAAATCAGGTTTCTGTTCTTTCTAACTGCTGCATCTGATTTTCACTCCGCTTTATTTCATTCTTTATTTTTTGTTGTTTTTTTCTTTTTGTTTGGCCTTTTTCAATTTTGGGGACAACACATTTGTTGCCAACAGTATTTTACGTATGTGCTATACCTGTTTTGTCGTACTTGTGTATTTCTTGTGCTCTTCTCTTTAGACTGTAATCAGCGGAGGAACATGATCAGAGCCACAGCGCGCTCTGGAGGTAATATTACTGCGGAGGACGTCCCCGAAAAGGCTCAAAGACGTGTTTGGTGATCGTGAACGTGACCTCCGTGTTGTATTTATGTTGTCATGTTGAATAAATAAAAAGGTCAAACATTATAATAATAATAAACAGAAAATGGCATGTGCACACGTATTTTGCTCCTTGTAAGAATGAATTTAAGGATGACTAAGTTTCGTGGCACGCAGGCGGACACGGGTGGACTTTATTTAACACCACCACACACCACTTTTTCAAACCTTAAAAACAAGTTTGCTTTCTCATTTCACTTCAACAATATTAACTGTTTTATGCCCTTCCATTACAAATAACCCACACAAACAAACAAACAAACAAACAAACAAACAAACAAACAAAAGCATTTAAATTACAGGTCATAAAAGAGGAAAAACTTTTTCTCTACGTGGGTTACAACAGCATCAGATATTGCACATCATAGTTATTATTATTTTTATTATTATTATTGTTGTTGTTGTTATCATCAGTTACATTAACCCTTTCAGGAAAAAAACACTGAGGATAACAAAGTGTGTGTGTGCTGCTGCAACACGCTGACTTACTGTCCACGCTGCTCCTCTGCAGCGCTCTGATCAGGAACCTGATCGGATCCTCCGGCTGATCAATCACCAGGCTGGACAGCAGGCTCTGAAACACACACACACACACACACACACACTTCCTGTTGTGATAACTGTGTGTGTTGATGCATGTGTCCTAAATGTAGTCCAGATTGTGTATTTGAGTGTAATCAGTGAATTTCCAGCTCAGCTCCTACAGTAAGTCTTTATTTATTAATGTATTTATATATTAATGTAAAATATTTTTATAGCCTGATTTAAAAAAGTGCATTTTGTGTGCAGACTGATGCGAGTGAGTGATATTAAAGCCGACACTAAAGGGTTAATACCTGCACCAGGTGGAAGATGTTGTGTTTGTCGGCGTAGACGGACATCTGAGGAGGAATCCTCAGCGGCCTCACTGTCTCGTCCATGGAGCGGGAGGAGCAGGGGGA
Organism: Plectropomus leopardus; assembly: GCF_008729295.1. NCBI lineage: Eukaryota > Metazoa > Chordata > Actinopteri > Perciformes > Serranidae > Plectropomus > Plectropomus leopardus. Next base: position 70 of record NW_024628518.1, on the reverse strand, counting down.
GGAGGAGCAGGAGCAGGAGGAGCGGGAGGAGCAGGAGCAGGAACAGGAGCAGGAGGAGCAGGGGGAGGAG
>NW_024628517.1:0-2506 GCF_008729295.1 Plectropomus leopardus | reverse complement strand
TTTATTTATTTATTTCATAATTTTCAGGTAATTGTACTTTTTACTTATTTCTAGGGGGAAAAAATCATAATCATAATCATAATTATCACAATTACATATTTACTTTTATGTTACGGAGTTATACTTTTTTTTGTCTTTTTGTCATTTCTTGTTTGCTTGTGATTTTTTTGTTTCTTTCTTTCTAATTTTTTGTACTATTTAAACAAATTTCTAGTTAATTTTTGGGTCATTCCTCCCTTTGTTGCTCATTGCATTCTTCCCAAGTTTTTAAAATAAATTAAGTGAATTTGCTCAAGTTTATATGGGCTCAAAATACTAATCTTACTTTAAAAAAAAACAAACCTCACAATACACAAACTGTCCTTTCTGTGTCTGAATGCTGCAGTTTATACATCACAAGCTCAGGTGTGCACACAGAGAAATGCTGGTCTTCTGTGTCCACACTTTTCTCTAAGAAATCAGGATTGACACTCAGGTGTGAATGACGCTGTGCCCTCCTCTCCCTCACCTACATCCTCGCTCCTTCCCTCACAATACACAAACACCATTCCTCAGTCTGCTGTTTGATGTGGAAGCTCCGTCCACATTTCCTGTCAGCCTGAGAGATTTTTGGGCCTGATCCAGTGTGCTGCGTGGCTGAGATGAGGAGGGTACTCCTCGCAGCGTGTCCCGTGCTGTAAAAACCCTTCTTGGATCTGAGAAATAGAAGCTGAGTGTGATTCCAGTTTGGCTTTGGATAAAAGAGCAAACCACTCAGAAGGGAAGGAAGGGAAAGCAGGAAGCATGATTTAGTGCAGCTATAGTTACAAAATAAACAGATATTACGGCTCAGGAGGAATGCCGAGGACAAGAAGCTGAAATATTCTGTCAGCAGAGTTTACAGCGCTGAGATGTAGCAGGTCGGTGTGACTTCAGCTTTGGATGAAAGTTCAGAGAGCAGCAGAAAGTCCGTGAAGGAAATTGTGGTTTTCAGCTTTTGTTCAATTAAATAAATTTATTATGTAGACAAAACAGTCTAAATGAGGATGAAACACCCGGGTGACACTTTGAATACTTATAGCCATCCAAAAAGTTGTCACTGTCAGCTCTCTGTACATTAAGACATAATGCTGTGTACTGTAATAGTGTTTGGATACAAAACGTCAGTGGTGACATATATATATAGTCTAATGAGGTAAAGATTTTACAGATATTATTTAAAGAAGCACTCTTCTAAACACATTTTAAGTCACAGGGAAGTATTTATTCACACAAAGTTTTACCAAATTGAAAAAAGTGCAGCTCTAAAGAGATCTAAATCAGATCAACATGTTTCTGACTCTTTCACAAGGGTGACTTTTGTGTACTGTTTATGTTTGGTGTTGTGTTTTTCTCCTGTTGACACGTGCTGCAAACTATCATGAGCTATAGAGTCTGGTATATGGCATCGGGGGACATGTCCTTATTAAAATAAACATAAAATTGATTAATTAAATAAATAAACTCCTTGACTCAGGTTTTATTCTGATTTTAGCTTTACTGGAGAGATGACGGGATTTCACCCCTGAACAGGAATAAAATTCAGGATTTCCAGGAATATCAGACTGGATCATCATGTCAGATACTTCACATGGTGCTGAGATTTAAAGCTGAAGTGCGACTGCTGGCATTTGATAAGAGAGGGCTAAATCCACAACAGAGAGCTGAATAAATACTGCATTTGATATCATTGTTGATTTTGATATTAGTTTATACTTCTCTTACGAGTAAATTGTTTCTGATTTATTTTGATCTAATTATTTCGATAATAATACTCTACTTTTCATTCTTTTAAATCTTTGCTTTTGATGATGATGATACTCAACTTAAAAATGTTATTCAAGGATTTTTATACATCAGATGTGTCATACACACACACACACACACACATACCAGACTAGAGTCAATAGCCAGGCTAGCTGCTCTGTGAAGGTGTACCTAGGTAATGGCTAATGTTAACAGACAAAGTGCAGTGCAAACATCAGAACAAGAATCATCTTTATGGACCCAGTGTGTGTACACATACAAGGAATTTGACTTGTTTGCATCGCTCTCATGTCGGCTTACACAGAAATTGATATAAAAGCAAGGATCAGGGACAACAAAGCTTGATAAATTATTGACTGAACTATTATGTACGCAAGTGTGTGTGTGTGTGTGTGTGTTTGTGTTTGTTAAGGGACTGTTAGTTAATGCTGAGGGGAGGGAGTGTGGCAAAATGGGAAAGACACTTCAAATCATTTTTAAGCATTTGGGAGGGAGTTGTGGTTTTTGATTTGGCGTAGGGGAACATTCAACTTTAAATAGCTGTTTTTTATATTTATTTATTCCCAGAACCCAAAACCCATAAATGGATGATGTAATTCATGTTTTTTCTATAAAAAATCCTAAAAGCAGGCAGTTTATTATGACCAGAAATATATATACATGTATATATATAAACTTTAGCATATGTGTTTATACATTATTTTGTTGCAATTTTTTCTTA
>NW_024628516.1:0-2471 GCF_008729295.1 Plectropomus leopardus | reverse complement strand
CCTCTATTACATTGCTCAGCTTAGAGAAGACACTTCAATATTTTATGATCAGAAGGGCTACATAAACAGACTCAAAGACTTGGACGGGGCACCTTTCGAGTGCAGTGAAAACATTTGTTGATTGTTGGGTTATTTAATTATTATTCATTTATTTACTTTGAACCGCCCTGTGTTGGCTTTTGTTTTCTATTTATTTCTGATAAATCTACCCGGCCCCGCCAAGACTGACGCTCTGTAGCCATAAACCCAGTTGAGGATTACCAGGTTGAACATCCTGATGGTCACCTTGTCGCTTGTGTTTTTATTTAGTGCAACCTGCAAGACGTGGAATTGAGGCCAACTACCCCCCGGAGCGTGCTGTGCCCCCCCCGGGGTCAAATGGACTGTGGACTCTTTTAACAGACTCTGAACAGTAACATTTTATCTTATTGTGTTATAATAAAATTTCTATTTCTTTTTATACGAAAAATCTCCCTCTGGCTCGTGTTGTGAAGTTTTGGTTGCTCCCCCAACAGAATATCAGTGGTCTTGCACCCTGTCGTGGTCACTCCACTCGGTGACATAAACATAATACTTTTGTAGCCTAATCTCACTTTTTACATCTGTTGACATCCTGGCATCAGTATCTGCATCCAGGAACATCAACAACAGATGCAGAAGGATACCTAGAGCATAATATGTAGACACAGGAGTTCACTGACAAAGTGGCATCATGTGATGACTTGGGATGAGAACGTGTTGAAATAGACCACATTTACTTGGATTTAAGATTACACACACACACACACACACACACACACACACACGCACGCATACACACATGCAATGGATAATGTTAGTATGTTTACTAATGTAATGTCAGCTATGGTTAAGAAGCTGGTGTGTCAACTAAAACTGTTGATACTCAAATTAAAGTCTGGAATTACTCCTCAAAAATATACTCTGTGCAGAGCCAGTGTGTGATGTTAGCAAGGAAGCTACATTCCCAGGTCATGGAGACTGTTAAATAAGAGATAGCATTAAACTGTGGATAGACAGAACACACACACACACACACACACACACACACACACACAAATTCAATACTTCTTCATCTGGACCGATCGTTATTTGCAGTAAATGTAATGATCTCTGAGGGTGCTTCTGGTCACAGCAGCAAAGACAACATGCATTTAAAGAATTGGCCATTAAAGAATGGAGATGCATGTACTTCCAGTTTTGGGGGTATTTATACGTACATGGTTTAAGCTTTTTCAAAAAATAATCTGATTGAATAATTGTCATCCTGACATTACCCTGGACTTCTGAGAAATACAACAATTTTGGCATTGTATTTGTGAACTGTGACAAACCAGCTGGCTCCTCTTTGTATTTCCTTTGATTTTAAAGACAGATGCTAATAATAAGTAAAACAAAGTAAAGTCGTGTTAAATTAACACGAAAACTACAATTAATATTAAGTCTAGCTATACTTTCAGTTCAGTTTTAAGGGGATAATCTCACTCAAGACTGCAGCAGCAGCTCCTCTCATCCATCAATCTGATCAGCTCTGATGGATCTCATGATCTCATTAAAACTCACAGAGAGCCTTTGAGAATACTTACAGTGTTGCACTTTTGTAGTCATTTGAACATCAGTTATGGTCAGCTAGATAAAGTGAAACAACACATGGGAAGCAAAAGCGAGTCCTCTCTGCTAAGCTAATGTTAGCAGCGCCAGCTAAGCTAGTTGTTTTTAGCATCTGCTCGCGTTTCAAGCAGGAACAAACAAAACTTGGTCAGTGACAACATGCAGACTGTTTGCTGTGAAGGTTGTGTGACTAACAATCACATAAAAAAAAGAGGTCACCAACCTTAAAGAGGACATCTGAAGGCTCTCTGATGAGCTGAAAATGAAGGACGCCATAATACACAGCTATATTGACATGGCAGCCACAAGGTCAAAGAAGGTCCTGGCTCTGCATCTGGATATCTTGGATACCCTGCTGTGGGAGCCGGTGTGCCCCCATCCTTCCTCCTGCTCAACACCCAACCATCAAGAATCCAGGTGATGGTCCGAGGAGGTAAGAGTATGGGAAAACTGTCCGGTTCTCCCCTGCTGCTTCTCCTCCAGACCCATTACATGGCACTACAGGACGAGGCCCTGGACGACCCAGGTGAGGCTGTTGGGACCTGTTCGGGCTCTGTCCAAGCTTCGACGGGTCTCTGCCCCTGCCCATCGGAGTCTGCACCATGTCCCTCGGTTACAACTGCCACTGCCTCCTCTCCACCTGTTGCCACGGCTCCTGCCATGCTCTCCAGGACGTCTGTCGCCTCCACCTCATCTCCTGCAGCTGCCTCCTCTCCACCTGTCGCTGCAGCTCCTGCCGAGCTCTCCAGGATGGCTGTCACCTCCGCCTCATCTTCTGCTGCTGCCTCCTCTCCTCTTTTAAAAATGGATGGACTTCACTCCAATAAAGCCGGCTCTCAGTT
>NW_024628515.1:0-4490 GCF_008729295.1 Plectropomus leopardus | reverse complement strand
CCAGGAAGAATAGCTGCTGCTGATGTAATGGGGATCCAAATAAACAAATAGACACAAAGATGACACCCTCAGCTCAGGAACACAGATCAGCCCTCACCTCAGCCACTCATTTTGTTAATCTTACACACTTCATTTGTTGTAACAAGAGAATTCTTTTTTTTCTTGCATCCATTTGCTCTGTCTGCTTTTGGGTCCTTAGTCACAAGCGTGACTTCATGTCACAATTCTGATGGCATAACTTAAAGGTATCTCACGAAGTCAAAATTATGGAATTATAACACGAAGCCTTCTCTGTGCATCTTCCAGTAGTATTCAGCAGAATCAGCTGCCTCTCAGCTCCAAGACTAACTTTTAAATAAATAAAGAAATGAATAAAAACAAAGGGGGGACTGCAACACTGTAATTAATGTCATTTGCATTCTGTTTGCACTTAAACGCTTCAAATCAACCAGTGTATCTTCTTTTCCTCTGGATAGTAAAATGGAAGTTTGACATTTAAGTTAAAGGTTTAATAGTAAATATTTACTGTAAAGCTGGCAGCCATTTGTGAATTAGAAGAAATGTAGACTGCAACATGAAATGCCAAAAACAAAGGTTAATTTTGGCTCCGTAGCTAACATCAGTATCAGTTATCACATAAAAAATTAAAATAAAATGAAAAATAAAATAAGACAAAATAAAATCCAACCACAATGGCACTTAGTTTGAATTTAGAACTGTTAGCAAACTTTTTGAAATTATTTATGAATCTATACTGTCTGTATCAATAACAGTGATCTTTGACATGATGTTGCTTCCCAAATTGAATAAAAAAAATAATAATAATAATAAAAAAACAATCAAAAAAACTTTCAACCTCCTTGTATCTTTGTGTTCATTAGTCTAAGGTATCAGATTTGGGTCAATGTTGGGATAGAGGCCACATATAAAAAAGGGGTCAGAGGTTTGATCATGATGAATTTTTATGCAGCAGTTTTAGGAGGAGATGTCTTTAATTTCATCAAAATACAAGCCCTCTGCTATTCTTACGTCCCCTGCAATTCTTTGCAGTCTACACCCATGCACTGGCCTCAATCCAAACATGGAAGCCACTTGTTGCCACCTCGACTTCCTGACAAACACATTTGACTTGTGTTTCTGTAAACATAGAGGAGCAGTTACTAAATGATGTGGTTCAACTGTTGGTTCAGCTGCTGTCTGTCTGCCCATGGCTCAATATTTACTCCACTGTGTTTAGACTTAAAGGGGATGCTTGAGGAAACCACATAATTAAAGGGCGGATTTAAGGTGGAAAAGAGTGCAAAATGTGACTGGTGGTGTTCTGGAGGGCCGACCGTGTCCCTGAGTAAATCCAGTTCACAGAAATAGACCCAGAATGGAGATAAGGACATGTAGAGAGGGTAAGGCTGCTGCAGCACGCATGTTAGAGCCTCACTAATGTGATTCAGAGAAAAAAAAAAGAAAGCTCTTCATGTGAAATGTGCATGACTCAGTGCTGAGTAAGACCACAGAAAATACGTTGACCTTCTGTCTCATGAGGTCACACAGCGCCTGAAGGTTAAGGAGAAAATGGGTCACATTTTTACAGCTCAGAGGTCGACTGCCGGCCACGAAAAAACCTCCACACTCACTTCCTCTGCAGAGAAAAACTCCCAGGAGTCAGTGCAAACTGGTACAGATGCCATCTGTGGTAAAGGTTTGAGTTTTTGGATTTTGCTGCTGAGCTGTTATTAAATTTTACTGTTTTTAAAATTCATTTTTAGAGAAAAAAAAACAATAGGAAACCATCAACGTCAAACAAAACTGATTAACCCTATGTAACCTAGAGAGACATCACTTTTCTTGTGCTAGATTCAGACACGTCTCAATAGTATTTACACTTTTAAACCTATTGCAAGTTAGATTTATCTATTTTATTTTATTTTTTTCAGATCATGGTGGAAAAGGCAATAAGCAACATGACAAGAAATGTCCTGCAAATTGCAAGAAATTAGTAGATTTAGAAAACTTTTTGGGAATTTTAGAAAAAAAAAAAAAAGCTAGGGGGAAATTACAAATCTTCATAGTTGTTTTTTTTTTTTTTTTTTAAAGTGTACAGAATAATTACATCTTTTGTCCTTTTTTTTTTAGCTTTCTCATTTGTTTTTTTCTTTTTTTCCTCTTTTTTTGTTATTCATTTTCAGATAATGTTTTTGTAGTTTTTATGAATTTTGTTTTCACTAATTTCTGGGTCATTTATTCTTAATTTGCCCATCACATTCTTCCCATGTTTTTGAAAGAAATCAAGGCAATTTGTTCGGGTTTCCATGGGGTTAAACACCCCTTCCTGGTAACTGGTTTGCACATTTCTGCTGTGGAATCTCTAAACACACTCTGAGTCACACTGCAATAAAAAGCGACCAGCAGCCTGTAAAAAACATCCACCCGGGCTTTGTGGCTGTCTGTGCCTACTTTAACAGCATTAGCTGGTGTTTAGTGAAGCCTCATAAATGACTGATGGAAGATTTTTCTGTTGGAATCCTCACTGGACCAAACAGTGAGCAGATAAGAGAAGCAGCAAACACAGAACAGGATGTGATGAACAACTTTCACTTGAAATGTTTTCATTTCTTTGATTATTACAGGTCATTGCAGCTGAACTCTGTTCAGGAAAATAAAACTATTTTTTCCCCACAGGCTATTCTTGCTCCACCACATTTTTTGCAGCACAGACACTTTTTTTCTGCGTGTCCGTAACATAAATCTGTGGGACACAAATCCTCAGCCTCCATCTGTCTGTTTTCTGGGTGTAAATGAGCTGAAGAAAGAAAATGGATTTAATCTGATATTGATTTTCAAGCTCTCCGTGCAGACATAGGACCGACTGGAACACGGCACTGCAGGCAACAGCTTCATTACACTCACTGCAGGACGGCTGCACTTACATGTCAAAGCATGGAGCGAACACTGACAACACTTAGGTCATGTCCTCTTTTTTTTCCTTTTCTTTTTTTCTGGGAAATTGGGGTTTTAGCAACCTATGGGGAGATCACTCTCTCTTTACAAAGCCAGGATATTTTACAGGCTGTTTCTACTTCCACCTACATTCGACTTCTTCTAGGCCACAAACAGAATAATGAAGGATGAGGCTGCTAAAAACTTAACTTTTGGTAATTTTATATTATTTATTTATTATCAAGTTTCTCTACACAGAAGTTACCTGAATCATCACTAAAAGTAGGTCTGTTAGTCTACTACAGATGTCTTTGAAATAGTCGAGAAAAAAAATGTGCGGGAAATAAACTTCATATATTACAATTTTTTAGATTTTTACATTTAAAATGGGGAGGAGGAAACTGGGCTTCATGACCTCAGTATGACAAGACCTCTATTAATTGCTTTTTTAAATACTTATTTTTGTTTTTACTCTCTTTCTCTCCCACACCCACCCACCCACACACACACACACACGCAGCTGCAGCTCTTCTTTTATTTTCTGAATCCATGTCAATCAATTTATTTATTAATATTTTTTACTCTGTTCTTATATATTTGGCAAAACATTGCCACTGACCCTTATGGGCACCTCCATTTGATGGTTATAAAAAAATCAACTTTCCATGTCACGTGTTTGTTTTATTTTAGTTATTTCTTTTGTAAAAAAAAAAAAGTATTATAATAATACTTTTTTTTTTAAACATAAACATATATTTACACTTTTTTGTAAATATATGTTTATTTTTGTGTTGTTTTTTAAATTGGACTTTAAATAATAAAGTGTGGGTTGTGTGCTGATCCCTATCATGTAAAGTAATACCACTATTGAAAATGCATTTATTATTGTTGAATATGGACTTGGGGAGCTGGTAAAAGATTTCAAGTATAGATAAGTGTGTGAATATTATTGTAAACATCTCCTCTATGTTCAATGTTTCATGAACTGTCTTTTTGTTGAATGAAGAAGAAGGGAAAAAAGAACACGTCTAAAAAGAGCTTTCCCTCTTTTCTGCTTATCTACTATCTTCTACTTTGTAATCTACTGATTTGAGTGGGAGTAAATCTTAGAAATCAAAGCAAAATATAGAAAGACATAGTTATATAGTATATTCCTTTATGTATCAATAACATTAAAAAAGCCTGGCGCGTAAAACACCAGAGTACCAATAAAAATCCCATGATCCTCCAGACTAAGTGTACTTAAATCCAGCGCTCATCACCCGCTGCGCTTTAAAAGCTTGACTTACATTTCTTTCCACGCAATCGTGTTTCTCTTAAGCACATTTCCCTCCTCACGTGATTCTGTCTGCAACGGCTCTGCGTGTGTGCGTCTGTGTGTGTGCGCCACAGTTTATCGAAAGCAGCGGTCAGTATGTGTGTGTGACTGAGTGTCAGCGGTGTGGCAGTGTGTGTGATTGAGTATGTAAGTGTGTGTGCTTATCTGTGTGCCATTTCTATTTGCTGCATAGCGAGGTTATATGTTATAGTGTGTGTGTGTGTGTGTGTGTGTGTGT
>NW_024628514.1:0-4732 GCF_008729295.1 Plectropomus leopardus | reverse complement strand
TTCAAATCCATTGAGGTGAATTTTGACTTAAGAATCTCAGAGAATATCTTTTTTAGAGAGTTAAATCCTGAAAATTATTATTATTTTTTTAAAATCAGAATATTACGTGGCTCTCCGGGCTCCGTCATTTTTAAAATCATTATTATTATTATTATTATTATTTTTTCTGAAAATGGCCGTAAAACGCCTTCGTCAGAGAAATAAAATGAACACAGACTCACATCCCAAACATGGCTCCTCCTAAATGAGCCGCGTGGTCAAAGAACTTCCATCCCAGCACCACGCCGGCCGTATCCATGGCGACGATGGCCTTCAGAGCCTGCGGAGAGAGAGAGAGAGAGGGGGCGTGTGAGGTGACGCCCCGGCAGGTGAAAGCGGGTGAACCGGGGGGGAGGCGGAGTCTTACGTTTGCGGCGGTGAAGGTGAACATCGGGAGGAAGATGATGGACAGTTTGGCTTCGGGCATTTTGGTGCAGACGGCGGCGAGGACGGTCATGATGGCTCCGGACTGAAGACACACACAAACAAACCGTCACCACGGAGCCTCCACACCCTCACGCCTCCTCCGCTCGCCGCTTTCAAGCCTCCAACATTTCGGCCGTCAACATCTTGGATTTGTGGAGCCAGAAGTGACCATATTTGGGCAAGAGGGCGGAGCTGACTAACGCTAGCTGTTAGCTGTGTTAGCACGATGCATTTACAGCGGCGGTCAAATGAGAAGATGCTCAGTTTTTACTGGCATAAAAAAAAACAAGCTTTAATAACAATAAATAATCATTAAAACAAAATTTACTTAACGACAAAAAACGAAACATCCGACTGTTTAAAGCCACTTTTGCTCAAAAAAACTTTTAGCAACTTGTTGAAATTTACTAATGTTTACCAAATAGATTACCAGATAAATTTAGTAAAAAATTACCAGAATCTTTTTTTCAAAATTACCAGAAATTTACAAATAATTACCAGATATTTACTTACAATGTATTAAAAATCTACTGATAAATTTACCAAAAATTTACCAGAAATCTGCAAATTATTTACCAAATATTTACTCACAATTACTTCAAAATTTGGAAAATTACCGCACATTTACAGCTGATTACCATATGTTTACTTAATAACGTATAATTTGGCAGATATTTACTTAACAGACACAGTAATACTGAGAGTAAAGCAGTAATGTTACTTACGGCTCCCAGAGACGGACCGAACCTCCCGGTGGCCGTCTTACACACGTAACTGACAAACGAAGAAATTACACCTGAAAGACAAACAAACATGCAAAAAATAATAATACATAAATTATACATTCAATTAAATGATTCATTTTCCTGTGGACAAATAAAGTAAATATACAATTAAAAAAACACCTGAAATGTTTTCTTTTATCGTTTATCTTTATAATGTTTTTTTTTTTTTTTTTTTTTGCAAATTCATTAATAAAATTTAGAATTTTTTATTGGAATAATATCCCCCTCCTCCTGCTCGGTAATTTTTATTCATTTATTTATTTTTACCTACAATGGTCCTAAAAACTCCCACATCCATTATTCATCAAATCAAATATTTTAAATGAATAATTAAGAAGTAAAAAGAAAACATTATGGCATTTTTGTTTTTTTTTAAATTCTGGTGATTTTTAAAGAAAACATTTTTTTGCATTTTCTTTTTTTCCGGAAATAAAAACTAAAATCAGCTGACACATAAACGTTTTTTGCCTTCGGAGTTTCCTTTAAGAGCAGGAAAGGAATCATTCAGAAGCAGCGATTTTGTTTCAAAATTTAACGCTGGAACCAAAACTGTTTGCTGCTGTCCCGTCCCACACGAGCGACCCGTGCAGGTGAGACGCGGCGTGTTGTGACGTCAGCACCTGCCGACAGGTAGACGGCCACGAACTGCTCTCTGCCCAGCATGGACACGGCGCTGCTGGAGAAGCTCCACAGGACGTACATGTTGGCCGCCATGTGGAAGAAGGAGAAGTGGCTGAAGGCGGAGAGGAGCATCGGGGAGCACAGCGTCTCTGCAGGAGGACAGAGGACGGGGACAGAGGACGAGGACAGAGACAGAGGCAGACTTTTAACCCTTCGCTGACTGAGTGACGCGTCGCTGGTTTAATCAGCTGAGTCTAAAACACGTGAGCAGAGTTTGGGACCTTGAACGCAGCGCGCTGAGGATCTGAAACAGCTGCTTAACAGTCAAGGCTCAGACACAGTTTGACCAATAACTTTCCAGGACTATTCAAGGACCTTAAGGCAACTTTTAGAGGCCAAAAATTCTTAAAAATCCATTGATATGCAAATGTTGGCCTTTTTTTAAAAAAAAAAAACAAAACATTTTTTGGTGATTTTTAAAGGAAACATTTTGGAGATTTTTTTCTTTTCTTTATATTCTTTTTTTTTTTTAAGAAAAACCTGCGTGTTTTCTTGAAAATTCACCAAAAATGACACCACCATTTATCAGCCAGAAACTGTTAAAAACAGAAATTATTGTTGGATTTTTTAAAAATTTTGGACGGTCCTTGAACAACTTTCAGGGTATATTTGGTTTTCTAAAACTTTTCCAGGCCTGGAAACTGCTATTAGTAAATTCCATGATTTTTCAGGTTTTTGGTGACCGTGCGAAGCCTGAATGGTGTGTGTGTGTGTGTGTGTGTGTGTGTGTGTGTGTGTGTGTACACACTCACTGGACGTCGGGTTGGAGGTGAAGTATTTGATCATGTAGCGCTGCAGAGACGGGACTCTCCAACAGCAGAACACCACGGCGTTAGCAGCAATGATCCCTGGGAAATAAACAGCAGGGTCACGTTTATTTTGACAAACTTTACTGAAGTTGACGCTGATGTGCGCTGCGGTCTGACTCACCTGTGACCGTCCTCTGACCCTCACTCAAGCTGTTCCACCATTGGTTGATCTGAAACACAAACAGCCAATCAGAGCTCAACACCAGCAGATTAATGAAACACTTATTTTTCACATTAAACGTTCATTTTAACTCACATAAGTTTAAAAATTAAAACAAGAAGTCTGTTTCTCTTTACAGCAACTTTCATCTGAGACTTTAAAAATATATTTTAATACGACTTAAAAAAAAAAAAAAGATATTTGAATCAACTATTCATGAATAAAAGACGGCAGATTGTCAGAAACACATAACAAAAACTGAAGACTTTTCAAGCATTTTTAAGCTGTTTTCTTTTTGCATTTTCTAGCAGGGATGCAAAAATTCTGATAATATTTCAGGCGGACCTTCCAGTTTCCAAAATGCATAAAAAGTGAAATGTGTCATTTGGTGAGTTCGCTCGCTATCTTACGGGGAAAAATACTGAAAACTGGAGCCGTCAGTGAAGACTGTGAGCAAACGTAGGGTTAAAATAAATAACTCCTTTATAAAAGGTAAGGTGCGTGGTTACCACTGAGCTAAATGGGAACATTTTAACCAAAACATGCCATAATAACTTATATTGCTTTTTAATATTTATTTCTCCCCCCAAAAAGTTCACTATTAAAATGTACAATTTTTAATTTGACATGGGGCCAAATTCCTCAACGTAACTTCCAAGAAACGTCTTGAAAATTCACTCAAATTTTACTGGGAATTGGAAAAAAAAAAGAAAATTTACCAGAATTTTTTTTTTAATTCTAAATATTTACTTACAATTAAGTAGAAATTTACAATTTAATGTAAAATTAACATTAAAAATACCAGAAATCAATTGTAAATTTACTTACAAATCACCACAAATTTACTGAAAAATATTTTTACATTTTTTTTAAAAAACATATCAGAAATGTTCAGACAATTACGAACAACAATTCCCTAGAATTAAAAAGGATATGTACTTCAAATTTACCGGAAATGTACCAGAAATTTCCGAACAGTTTTCTAATTTAAAAAAAATTGGATATGTCCTTAAAATTTACACACAATTTACTGAAACTTTAGGAGCACGTTACTTGAAATAAACTGAATAATATGTACAGAAAAAAATTATAGACATTTACTAACAATTTAATGGAATTTTACTACAAATTTACTGAAAATATATCCGAAATGTTACTGGCATTTTACTGCGTAATAAAAAACAAAAAACAAAAAACAAACAAAAAAAAAGAACAAAAAACAAACAAACGAACCCTCAGTGTGACGTCAGAGCGACGGCTCACCTCTTTGCGGACGTCTCCTCGTTTCGGAGGTCGCAGCTTCTCCAGCCAATCGGCTCTGATCTCGTCGAAGTAGCTCTGGACTCGAGACTTGAGAGACTCGTACTGCCAGATGGCCGCCGAGCCGAAGGAGCAGCCTGTAAACTGACATGGAGTTAGCACCTGTCTGTGACATCACCGGTGACATCAGCGACCATCTCACATCACCTACCCCCACGGTGAAGACGAGCGGTCGCAGCAGCCGGCCGAAGGCCCGCGGGGAGCTGGGGGCGGCGTGCTGCGGCTGCTCCGGTCGGGGGTCGGGGGGACGGCGGTGGACCGCAGCCTCGGCGCCCAGCTCCTCCTCCACCTTCTTCGTCTCTGGTTTCTTGGCGGCTTTCCTGAAGCCGCAGCGCTGCTGGAGGCTGTGAGGCCACCTGCTGGACAGACGGAGAACTTCATCTACAGATTTCTATTTTTCTTTTACTGTTTAAAAACATGTTTTTTTAAAAATACTTTTCAGGTCCTACTGATCCCAAACAGTCAGGAGAAATGAACCTTTAAGACCGTTTGTCTCATTTTAGTCTCTTTTC
>NW_024628513.1:0-3254 GCF_008729295.1 Plectropomus leopardus | reverse complement strand
ATTTTAAAGGTGTTTAGGGTGTGACTGTTGTTTCTGAATGTTTTTACTTTGCCCTTCATTCAGTCCTCATGCGTGTTAGACTTACCCATTTTGCTGTTAAAACTGTTTTTTGGTTTTACTACATTCGCAGTGTTCATTATCGTGTTCCATGCTTTTATAATAACAGTTGTCTAACTCCTCTTTTTTCTATTAAAACATGATCACAGTTTTATGGCCTGTTGCCGTTTGTTCAACAGAATAACATAAACTGCACAATCATCACATGCCCTTTCTCATAGGTCAACAGGTCTCTGAACACACTTAGAAACTCTCAAGCCGTATTGTTAAAAAAGAGACCACTGGAGCATTTTCACAGTGCACATTTTAACCTGACCTAGTACAAAAAGCACAGGTTTTATTCAGGCAAACATGTTTGAACTTTGGCCCAGGGGCCCAGTTGTGCCCCTCAGACCCACTTAAGCATTTAGGGACTGTTTTACGCGATTTTCACCTAATACTTAATACTTGACAAAAGGTAGATTAACCTAACTCGCTCTGATAACCTTACTGCTGCACAGGGCCACATATATATACTTCTGACTCTAATCTGAAATGTTTGAATTAGAAAAAGATTATTTGTCAATTAAAAAAAAAAACATTTGGTTAAAAATATCTTGAAAAAGCAAAGAAAACTGAAAGTAGTTTAAGCGTGCCACTGTTAACTGTGACACTGAGGGAAGCATGCACAGCACCAGCACCCTGAAACCGAAGCACGTAGCTGTTTTTAACCATGTTTTCTCAGTGTCTGTTTGTTTGCTCACAAATTATTATCTTATTTGATTATCTGATAACCTTACTGCTGCACAGGGCCACATATATATACTTCTGACTCTAATCTGAAATGTTTGAATTAGAAAAAGATTATTTGTCAATTAAAAAAAAAAACATTTGGTTAAAAATATCTTGAAAAAGCAAAGAAAACTGAAAGTAGTTTAAGCGTGCCACTGTTAACTGTGACACTGAGGGAAGCATGCACAGCACCAGCACCCTGAAACCGAAGCACGTAGCTGTTTTTAACCATGTTTTCTCAGTGTCTGTTTGTTTGCTCACAAATTATTATCTTATTTGATTATTTTTGGTGTGATTTGTGTGTATCTATTGTGTTTTAACTGTGCTGTTTTAACTGTACATCATTGAAATTGTGGGTATGCTGTCAATGATTCCTTGAGATTTCGATACAGGTTGAATGATTAAAGTGATCAAATAGTTAAAATTAGCTCAACCTTTACCAGCTGCAACATTAGTGATGTTCACACATTAATGCAGCACTAATAATAATTAATGGATGCGGTGTATATATTATTTTGAAATGGGCCGCTCTGCATAATCTTAACTTTTACTTTTTGTAGTCTATTTTAAGTATATTTTGCTTACTATATTATGCTTATCCATATGCACTTTTACTTAAGTAAGATTTTGAGTGCAGGACTTACAGTGGTATTCCTATTTTTACTAAGGTAAAAGACCTCCTTCACCCAGACTCCCACCTTTTGTAGATGTTCTTCATATGAAAATTATCAAACTGCCCAATGGTAGGTCAGTACGGTAAGCCAGTGACTCCACCTATTTTCTACACATAAGTGCTTTTGTGTTTCATGCTGTGGTGTGGAGTTAAGGATTTCTCTCTCCAAAGAAAAAATGACTGGACTCACCCAGTTCAGGTCAGGTCTGTTAAAACTCCAGGGATACCACTAACGGAAAAAAACTCAATTTACGATCCCCTGAACTCACAGTAACCTGAGAATTGCTAAAAACTTGCACATTCCAGAAAGACAGGAACTATCAGCAAGCACACACGCAACATCCTGAGACAGAACAAAGGGACTGATCTTCACATTTCAGGTTACAGTTTAATTATGACACAATACTGTAATTAATTTGTGCTTTGTGTAATAGTAGTTTTGTGCTTTCTTTTTCTTTTTCATTTTTTTTGTTTTTATTGGCAGCCGGAAGATTTACAAAAATGGCAGTTACAAAAACTTTGCTCCAAGCCTGTTTGGTGATTATTAATCCCAACAAAATCAAGTGCTTAAAGATAATAGATAAATAAATAAGCCAAGAAACTCGTAAGCAGGTAAATGAGCAGAAGCATACAAGGATGGATAAATTAAAAAAAATAAAATAGGTAAACAGCAGCAATAATGATAAACTTTATTTGTATAGCAACATCATACAAGAAATGCCACCCAGCGCATTTTGAATCAGAGAAATTAAATGTCATAAGTGCTTCACATGAGAAGATATAGAAGACATTAAAACATAATAAAACCCACATGTAAAAATAAAATAAGAATAAAACACAAAGAATGCATCCTCACATTGATAAAATACCTGTAAAAGTAAGATAAAAATATAGATAAAAATACAATTCACAACATGAGATGGAAAATAAAACCCAATGAGGTCATTTTAATAAAAATAAAGCTGAAAATAAAGGGTATAAAATGCATACAATTAAGGAAAATACAACAT
Source organism: Plectropomus leopardus (assembly GCF_008729295.1). Taxonomy (NCBI): domain Eukaryota; kingdom Metazoa; phylum Chordata; class Actinopteri; order Perciformes; family Serranidae; genus Plectropomus; species Plectropomus leopardus. Next base: position 743 of record NW_024628513.1, on the reverse strand, counting down.
TTCAAAGAGGTGCCAGCAGTATGCAAGTAATAATAATAACTCATTGCATGTGACTTCATCTTTAGTAATACACGTGTGACTATGACCTATGGAGTTGCATAAAAAGTGGGAAGGTCCGGGAATAAAGATTTAGCAGAGTGTTAGCTGCTGGGTTGAGTATGATGCCAAAAAGAAAAATAGTTAAAAAGATAAAAGAGAAAAAGATAAATGTCCTGGGTGTTGTATCTAATTAATAGCCTCTCTTCGGAGGGGTAGTGTGAAAAATAGGTGCAAAGCTGACCCCCTCCCAGTCATTAACTTTCTCTGCTGAACTTATCTTTCCTTTCTAAAATACAAAATATTTTATATCACTTATGCACTTCTCCGACATTTGATAGCTACCTCTTCACAGCTGCATGACTACAAACATCACTTAAGTTATTGCATGGAGTAAAAGTCCTACAAATAACCAGCAATCACATGTACCAAGAGTGTGTGTGTGTGTGTGTGTGTGTTCATGTATAAAACATACTTGATAAAATCTAATTCCTGTGTCACATAAGTGTTTTTTCCACATACACTTCTAAAACTTCTAATCGTCTTCTCCGAGGAATGTGGAGCAGGAGGAGGGAATCTCTAAGCAACACTCCCAAACATGCCCTCTTGAGCTGGTGTGAGTCATGTCTTCTTGTTGTTTCTCTGTTCTTTCAAGATCACATACTCATTTTCAGGTTCATACTTGTATTTTGGGTAGTTACTAGAAC
>NW_024628512.1:0-2551 GCF_008729295.1 Plectropomus leopardus | reverse complement strand
GGGAGGGGAGTGTGGATAGCACCTAGCCTGACAGCTGCGCCCCAAACTGGAGACAAAAGCCTGAGGAAGTACCGCATCATCGAAGATGGGACTAAAAGGCATGGCAATTTGCTTGTGGTCTGGCCTGTCTGATTCAGTGCACTTTTCATGGTGAATACAGCCCAATAGCAAACAGTACTCTTAAAATGCAAGCTCAAACTGGGAGTGCATCTTTTAAACAAATTCCACTATAAAAAGCACGAGCCATCATGTGGTACATTTAGATCAAAAGCAGAAACACAAACTGCTAATTCATAACAGACTTTTCTTCCAAACAAACAGAAAGAACATAGGCCACCTTTTGTGCATCAGTCTTTTCAGCCGAGTTTATTTGTAATCCTTTGATAGGAGGGAGTCTCTTTGTCAATCGGGATACATCAAAGATAAACTAACTTACCATGCTGCTTGTGTTTGTGTTTCTATGTGTGCATGTCCATGTTTCAGTCTTTAACATCACAGCAAGGTATGCTTTTAATCTATTGATTTAATAAGCTTAGGTAGCGGGCTGTTGGCTAAATAAATGAACCAGTCGTGAGGTGACACATCTTCAGTCATTCGACCTGGAATACATTTCATGAATTGCTAATGCAATTTACAATAGATGATACCTTTTTTGTAAAAAAAAACAAAGCACTTAATAAATACAAGTCTAATAATTTATCAAATATTTTATCATGCACGCACACACACACACACACACACACAGACACACACAGATATAAGATTTTCACAGTATGATATTGCGATATTACAGAATTATTATTATAATCGGTTACTATGACCATTAAAGTAATAAAAAGAGAAGGGATTTAAAAAAAACTTTTAAAAGACAGTATGTGAATAAAAGTCTCCTTTTTAAGAATAACTGATAAAAAAAAGGGGGTTTCTTCCTCCTGGTACAATTTTAAAACCATAGATAAGCAAACGTACACGGTATGATAACCCCAAATTTTCATACCACGGTATACCTTAAACCAGTATATCGCTGCAATCCTAACACACACACACACACACACAGACACACACGCACACATACACACAGCGAATATGGGAAATAAAATGCATACAGCAACAGCAAATGCTAGGGATTTATCAGCCAAATACAGATAGATATCGTCCGATATTCGCCTTGTTGACTGCCACTGGCCTATCATAAATAAGATGACATTCACTGATGGCAGTGGCCAATGTTTTTTCGTTTTTGTGCAAGCTAAAAAATGGGGCTTGACACTAACGTTGCCTCTAAAAAAGTGTGTTTGGGGTGTACAGAAATCTTGCACATGGTGTATGTTCATCAGGGGATGCACCATACATTTTAAAGAAAAATCCTTGCAAAAATCTGCAGGAGAGATGGCGAAATAGACAGATAACTAAAGGTCAATGGACTTTGCAGTAAGTTATAATTCAATTTGTTCAAGCACTTTTAAGTTAAAGAGAGTGTCGGGTGAAGCTGAATAATGTTCTAATGATGTGTTTAATGTAATCTTGTAAAATTCTGTTTTTGCCAAGATCCTTTAATAAATACAGATGTTTGAAGGAGAAATTTGTTGATGTTTTTACAAAAATATGAAATAGATGTTACAGAGGGAATAATGACAGCCTATATTATAATATATTAGAAAGGCTTTTGAAACTGTTTTTTTTAATGTTATACACATGAAATAAAGTTAGAGGAAATGTTGTTTCATACATTTGTATGAATTAATTTGTGATGAAGGGCTGACTGACTTTAAAATAGTTCACTGAATAATAAGATTTTTTTTTTCCCATTGCACAAAAGGGGGAATAAACAAAATCTTGAAAAAAAAACACAAAACAACAAAAAAAACCCCAAGTTAAATCCAAATTAAATCTACAATTATTTAGCGCCCAGGGTCAATCTTCATTAACACTAACCTTTTATTAACCAGAGGTGTCTCCATTCATTGGTTGGGCTAATAGAAGCCAAAGAGATAATAATTACTTGTTTGTTGCCACATCAGCTATTAGGTGATAATTAGGCCTCGGCGAGAATTTTAACTCTTTTAAATTGTTTGTTTGATCTCGATGCGTGTTCCCAGATGGATGTCTCACTATCCTGCATTAATTATTATTGCAAATTAAAAGGCCAATCAAGCTTGCGCAAAACTGGATCAGATGGTTTAATAAGCAGTTCCCCCTCACCGCTGACTGAAAACAAAGAGCACTCTCAACATTTCTTAAAATAATGTGAACTGTAATAAACCACTAAACTGGAGGTCAAATTATTTCTTTTATGTTGTCTTGACTGTGGTGGATCTGTGTGCTTTACTTGGAGCCCGACAAGGCCGATGAAACGTTAGTAAATGTGAGCAGCGGATCAGGAGGTACTCAAAAAAAGGGTGGTGCAACCGTTCCTGGCATCCATATCAATGACTAGCCTTGTTATAAAATGGAAAACTAAATATTTAAAACACATCTTCACAGCAAAATAGGAAAACTATCCATCCCTCACATAAAGGAACTTCCTTTATTATGCCCCTGTGTCCACACA
>NW_024628511.1:0-1892 GCF_008729295.1 Plectropomus leopardus | reverse complement strand
AAGTGTAATGTACACTAAATTTTGAAGTATTTATTTAGTCTGTCTTTTAATTAATATGATTCTTAGTATTATATATCAACACCTAATTCTACATGTATATGCATGCTGTACTATGATTAGTTTAAAGACTTAACCCTTGAAACCTGGATTGACATCAGTTTTATTGTGCTGCCTTGATACCTTTCACATGCATCTAAACCCTGATTTCTTAAAAAGAAAATCAAATAAATAAAAATGAATTAATTAAAAAAAAAAAAAAGCAAAAAAGAAAGTCAGTAACTTGGCATGAAATATCCTACAAATTTAAGTTACTTTTTGTTTTAAAATAGCTTTTTTTCCAGGTAATTTCCTGTTTTTTCATTTTTTTTCTCGCTAATTTCAGTTATCAATCATTTATTCCAGGCTCAGGGTCCATATAAACAAAACATTGCATACAATAAATAAAATAAAATCATGCCATAAAAATAGTTCAGTCAATCAAACAACAAAGAGACATCTACACCAGTGTCTCCACAGCTGAGATTCGTGACAATTAATTTGAATAATTTTAACAATTTCTTTCTCATTGCTTTCTTTGCATGCTTTTGACAAGCAGATTTGCTCAGGTTTCAATGCTTTAACCTACTACGCTCTGCTTTTTTACTCACCAAACAAGGATACTGCAAAGCCCTCCATCACGCAGCCTGTCCTTCCCAGGGAGAAGTACCCCTGGGCGTTGTTGACCACAGACAGCAGCCCTCCAGTCATAGCTGTGCCCAGGTCAGCCACAGCCATGTTCACCAGAGCGTAGTTGAGCGGCTGCCTCAGCTGCTTGTGCATGAGGGAGACAATGATCACTGTAGCGTTGAGTATGATGGCAGGACCGGTGAAAAAGGCCATAATGATGGAGAGCAGGATGTAGCCAGTGCGTGACAGAGGGGGTTCCCCGTGTGGTCCGACGTAGAGGGAAGCATTTGGGAAGTAAACAGTCGGCTGCATGGCAATCAAACCTTTTTAAGAAGTGTTGAGGTTGTTTCTTCTTCTTGTCCCGGAGCTTCTAGAAGTTCAATATCTCGCCGCTCGAGTGTGACAGCTGAGATTAGATGGCAGCAGTCTAAGAATAAGTCCTCCAGATCTGGATTTAACAAAGAGTAATTCCTCCAAATGATGATGATCCTTGATCCCTGTCCTTTTACTTGATTGTGAAGGCACTTTGAAAAGGATGACTCCACACAGTGCTGCTCAGCAGGATCAAGTCTGCTAAGCAAGTGCAAAAAAAGAAACGCTCAGAGGTGTTTCACAACGTGTAGTAACTCCAGTAAATATTGATGAGGGCTGATGATCTCTGTCTGGTCCTCTTGTTTCCATTCACAAACCAGGCAGGGGTCATAGAAAGTTCAGTCAGCATCAAGTCAAGTCAACTTATTTATAGAGCACAAGAGATGTTAACCAGAGCGCTTTACAATCATTAAAGGACATTTACATTGTTGAAATCAAAATGATTAGGCAAATAAGTGTTTTCAGCATAAGAAAGTTGTGTGGTTTGTTCTTGTGTTGAGCTGTCATATATGTTAACTGTATACGCACTGATGCTTTAACACAAATGAAGTTCCTAACGGATAAATACACTTATTTAAATTGAATACGTCTGCTCATAACTGTCATCGTCTCTCCTCTCGCTGCAGGTTGTTGTGGACAAGCTGCAGGTTGGTATGACTGACTGGTATTTGTAGGATTTTAGAACATATGTGGGATTTGAGGACCTTTCTGGGATTTAAGATGTTTCAAGGATTTTCGGATGTTTCTCAGTTTTTAGGACTTTTTTAGGATTTCCCAGAAAAAGAGTTATATTCATCTAGCCATGAAAAGACAAATATTAATTGCACAATACACACAAAAGATTCATGGCTTTA
>NW_024628510.1:0-3601 GCF_008729295.1 Plectropomus leopardus | reverse complement strand
CTCCTCTGTAAGAATGGAATTTGTGTTGACAGTTTTGGCCTTTAATGGCACTTTTGTGCCGTGCAAAAGTATTTGTTTACCAGGATCATATACTGCAAGCTGTCAGCTTCGGAGAGATTGACTTCTTAAGATAAAAGAGTGCATTACATGCTTAAGAGGCCACCCTTTTGCACTGTAATTATCCACATCACAGTAATGATGTTTTGTGTGCCACAGTTACTAAGAGTCTTGAGACAGCTCAGACTTTTTTAGTTCCGCTCTGGGTCACTTCTTAAGCCCGAGTCGACACTGGTGTGAGGGAGAAACGTTGTGACTCTTTGGCCGGAGAAAGCAGTGCAGGGTGGGGTCAGGGGATGAGGATTAGGAGGGGAGATTGCAGGCTGCCCACACGAGGGTACATTAAGAGCTATCTGAGCAAAAAAAGTGAGTTACTTTTTTTCACACTGGGCATTTGTTTCATCTCAGTTCATAGTCCTGCATAGAATTTGTTCGAGTTTATTTTTATGGGTCTGCTTGGCGGAGTTTAAAAAGACTATGCGGTATTTACTTAGACCAAAACAATCAAGTGTCAAAATATCTTGCAAAGATTGTTTTGCAAATATCACATTGTACGTCATTAAACCTTCCTCCAAGGATCGTAAAGCCACAAACAAATGACCCAAGCCAAAAAAGTGTAGCTTTTGGCCGGCGTGTGGAACCTCGCAGTGTGTCAGAATCTGAAAGAGAGAGGGACATGCATGTTAAATTATAAAACAAACTTTTGGTTTGCTTGCACAATATTTCTTTTAAGCTATGCGAGATAATTTATGCCTTTTCATAGAGTTCACCTCTTGGCACTGTAGTCTTGACGGTGACCTTGTAGTTTAATAGTCTCCCGTTGAGCTGACACTCCAAGCTGCCAAAAGCTTTGCCTGTAACACTAACTGACTTGTCAGTCTGTTTATCCAATAAACTATCATTTATATTGCAGTACACCAACAGCAGCTACAGACGCTGCTTGTTTTTTTCATGCCCACTGTTTTTTTTCTTTTCCCTGTTCCTTGTTGAGTTAACAATTGCATGTTTACTTGCTGGTCAGTGTGGTGTGAAGGCATGGCAGCTTTTATTCAAGTCACGGTCAGATGGACAGTGTCCTGGTGTGAAAAAATGTGTTGGTTTTGGGGTCTTGCCCTGAATTAAAGATAGAGGGTCACTCATGGTAAAAGGCAAGGTCACCGTAGCTCAGGCTGCGTTCAGCCATCAGCCTGTCACTCGTAAACAGTCAGGCCTCATGTGAGACAGCACTGTAGGCTAACAGTGGGAGATACCAACTGCTGTTTGCCTTTGTTGAGACATCTTTGGCATCTTTTAGTGACTTTATTGGAATATCAGTGGTGTGATGGATGCTGTATCCTCCATGTTTGACAAAACAAGGAAAAAAGAAAGTAACGCTTCTTTCAGTCAATGTGTAAAAATCTAAAAAAATCAATTCGTTTTTAATGTATGCGTGACTATGATAGTGGTAGTGGACCAGGATACAGGTACATTAATACTTAACAGTTAACTCTACCTTACATCTCCAAGGACCTTTCCTCTTCACCCAGAGAGACACAGAGAGAGAGAAAAGGAAAAACAATGTTTATTTCAAACATGTTGTGAGAGGGGGAAAAAACATGGGGGGGATTCATGACAGTAACAGTTTTTGACAGGCACATTAGGCTGCAGAAAGAGCATCCAGCTCGGGGCTGAGGGCATATGGTGCTGCCTTCTGCCGGCGTAGCTCTAGACCAAGTTACAACACTCGCGCGGGGTCACGACTGTCTCAGGTTTGTTCCTTCTGTCTCACTCATCTAAATAAAAACAGGAGGAAAAAATGGAAGTGGGGGGTTGGGTGGAGGCAGTGGTGGCAGTGTTGAGTGGGTTCTTGTGGGGCAGGGGGTGTTGTACAGTAGCTGTGTCTTTCAGTAAAGGACAAAAGGAATGTTTCCAGTCGAGCCCTTTGGGCCAGGACGTAATTTGGTCAAAATGTGCAGGAGAGACATTTGACATTTTCAGAGATGCATCACTGTTAGTTTGGGTTGTTTCACAGCAACACACCACAATTTCTGTTTCTGGCATGGCAAAGCTAAATTTGCATTAAAACAGAATAGCAGTTATCTAGTTACAAGCAAGTATAATGTAGTGATTTTATCTCCTTTCACCATCTGAACACCCAGCTTGTGCTCTTGGATGGCAACCCCTAATCCTACTCTAAACAATGACCTTGTTTTCACCACATTGGCTCTGTTGGGTTTCTGGACTCTGTAATGTGGAGAGGATGGACTTGGATAATGTGTAGGATGACGCAGGGCTCTGGTCTGAAGACAGCGGATCGGTGGGAGGGTAATTACAGGCTACTGTGCGGCTCTCTGGATTTTCCCCGGATCACAGCTATAGGCCTCGAAGCTCAGCCTCCGTTGCGAGAATAAAACATCCACAACATATGGAGGCAGCAAAACAATGGTTTATTTTTATGATATTTGATGAGTGGTTTTTAATTTATATTGTCACTTCTGGCAAGCAGCAGGGCAGATGGTGCAGACTTGAGTGCCCATTAGAGCCTAAATACCTCAAGGCAGCTGTTGGTCATAAACTTTTTTTTTTTTTTTTTTTAGTTTTTTTCATATTTTTTTTTCTCTCTTTAACGCGGTTTGGGTCAAGAGGAGTCAAACCTGTTACAACACCTGTTTCTGCATATGCAAATCTGTTGTTTTGTCATTTCATTAGGCAAGGCAAAAAGACAAGGGTCCCTTGTGGTTGCAAATGCGACTGGCACTGGGCCCAGTTGGCATGCTGCACAGCAGAGAGATGCTTGAGGCGGGGTGAGGGGAGGGACGAGAAGTTATGTAGCAAAGCGAGTCAGCCATCGGATGCCTTCACATTACAGCTCAATCTGGATGGGTTCCTAAAATTCTGAGTCAAAGTTGTCTTGGAATTAAGGGGGCCCATTATGTGTCTTTATCTTCGCTGTAAAGAGTAGCTGACGAAGGACAAGCCCAGTAGCCAAAAACTGGCACACGCGTGCCTGGCACACGCAACACGCCTCCTTCCACCCGTTCCCCCCGCCCCCTCAGTGTCCTCTTCTCTCCCACCTCCTCCTCCTCCTCCTCCTCCACCTCCCATCCTCATCCCTTCATCATCTGGCGCTCTCCCGCAGCGCTCGCCTCTTAACCACATGTGCCAGCGCCGGGCCTACTCTTGCTCCGGGGCTAATTGTTCACTGGTAAACTGCATGCTTGTTGGTGGGGGTCTCCCCTTCATCCATGCACACTGCTACAAAGCAGGATGGTGGCGGTGACGATGGCGGTGGGTGGGTGGGTGCACAGGGGGGTACAGATCACGATCTCTCCATGCAGTTTATTTTCGCTGTACAAGTCTGAAGATTGTCGGTTGTAATCCGGCCTGTGCTCTGAATGCAACAAATACACCATGAAATTAAAGGTTATTGCAGGAGCGTAATGCAAAAGCTCTGTTCGAGATTAGCAAAGCTGTTTGCAGACCTGGAGCAAATGGAAGGAGGAGGGAGGGGGGGGAGAGAAGAGTTTTTTTTTTTTTTTTTTTTTTTTTTTTTTTTTTTTTTTTT
>NW_024628509.1:0-4318 GCF_008729295.1 Plectropomus leopardus | reverse complement strand
GTGAGTGTGTGTGTGTGTGTGTGTGTGTGTGTGTGTGTGTGTGTGTGTGTGTAGGACTGACCTGAATCTCGGTGTCCTCAGAGGAAGCACACAGAGGCAGCAGTCGGTCAGTGAGGAGGGACTGCAGTTGGACGGTGCTGCAGGAGGCCGTGACCACGTGGACCACCTTCACACCCGACTCTCTGAGCCCTCGACTCTGCGCACACTGCTGCCGGGCGTTACCTTTGTAGCCCAGCACGTACCTGCAGAGGAGGAGCTGGAGGTGAGCACGGTGAGGATATTGAGGAAAGATTGCATAAGATGGCCAAAGAAGAGGTCATGGCGAGGGAGAAAGGCATTCGATGAGCTCCTACAGCTCAAGACAAGTTGGATATAAGACTTTTAAAGACTTTTTAATGCCACTCAGAATTCAATTCAAGACCAATTTTATAATAACCAAAACTGAAAAACAAAAAAAGTAAAGACAGATGACCTGAATCTGCATCAATTAATATATATTATAAATTATTTCAAATATTCATTTTAACATAAAACATGACTTTTGTTGGTGACATTCATACGTGAGGAATTTGGCAAATGTTATGTATTTAAAAAAAAACAATCATAAAAAAATAAGGTTACCAGTTTGAAAATTTTACAATACAATGTTAGAAAAAAAGATTCAGAAAAATCCCATTTCACACGTCTGAACATTTTTAGGACTTTTGAAAGATTTGTTGAAGACATTTTAACACCAATAAAGGCCTGTTTTAGTGTGTTTTTTTAGTTAATGAATTCAGTGCTTTTTAAGGTTTTTTAAGGATCTGCAGAAACCCTGGATGAAGAACCTCACACCTCTCTTACCTCAGCAGGGGGTTCTCGATGATGTGAAGTTTGCGTTTGAACGTCTCCAGCTGGTCGTAGAGCTTCAGGCCCTCCACCATCGAAACGTTGTCCAGCTCCGAGTCCGAGTCGGTGCTGAGGCCGCTGCGCAGAACCGAGAACTGCTGGAAGCACTGGGAGCAGTTTTCCAGTAAGGACTGGTACTCTGCCACCAGGCCTGCTGGGACTCTGTCCTCTAAGATGTCGTAGTAGCTGAGAGGAGACACAGTTTTAAAGGGATTCATGGGAATGAAACACTAGAATAGGGATGGGATCATTCGTTATTGATACAATTATCCAGACTATTAACGATCCGAGTCTTTATCGAAACCTCTATCGATACTTTTCTGTTAATTTGTGGATAGATGAGGCGACAATACGTTTTTAACAGAACTGGTTTCGCTTTTTCTGAACAGAACAAAACGATTTCTAGCCTTGAATAAACCTTGCTGATGTAACGGACCAAAAATATTTCAGCAGCATTACATGAAAAACATTTTTTTCCACAATAAAGAAAGTACATAATATAATATATTTTTGACTCAAGATGTTATGTTGCATTATTGCTCAAAAGTTATTGATTCAGCATTTGAAAAAAGGCAGAACCGGGTCCTCAATAGGACCAGGTTTTAATCCGCATCCCTACACCTGAATGAATACAGTTCATGATCATCCATAAACGCGGCGCACTCACAGCCTGAGACGAGGCTCCACGCAGCGGACAAAGTAGTCAAAGTCATCGTCTTCATCTTCCTCGTCCCACTGCCTCCAGATGTGTTTATAGAAAAACCTGCAGACAGAGGAGGACAGAAGAGGACAGGACGTCACAGCTGGGAAATGAACTTTTTTCAGACTTTTTAAGACTGTTTTAATGCCACTTGGGATTGTGTTTAAGACCGTTTTTCTAATAACCAAAAACTGAAGAATATTTATAGGAAAGAAATATTTATTGTAGCATTAAAACATGACTTTTGAAAAGAAAAAGGGAGACGATCTATGAAATTTTCTGGGTGATTTTTGTGCTTCTCAGTCTGCATGTGAGATTTCATTATTTCAATTCCCATCATGACGAGTTAAAAAAATTGATTTTTTAAATTATTTAACAAAAAAATAAATGCTGACAATTATTTTGAGATTTTAAAATGCAACGTCAGAAAAAAAGATCCTGAAAATCTGACTTCTCATGTCTGAGCATTTTTAAGAGTTTTGAAAAATCAATTTAAGTTCATTTTCACACCAATTAGGCCTTTTCTTAGATTGATGAATTCAAAGCCTTTTAAGACGTTTTAAGATCTGCGGGAACCCTGTTATCAGACTCTTTAAAAATAACAAGCACACTCCAGAATCATGTCCAGACTCCCACCTGAGGTGCTCGAGAGCGATGGCGGTCTGATCGAAGTCCCCGGACTGCTCGTAGACCACCAGCAGCTCCTGCAGAGGGACTTTGTGCTGAGTGGCCTCCAGCAGAGACTTCATGGCGTCCTCGCTGAGCTCACATCCTCTGGTGTCACACTGCAGCGGCAGCACCAGCCTCACACACGCCTTCAGGTCCTTCCAGTCCACGTCACACACCTGAAACTCACGAACGTCACAAACCGAAGTTCAACCAAACGTTTTCTGTGCTTCTAAATTTATGTGTCAAATTAACAAGCTGTTGTAAATTATTTTTTATAACCATCTTCACAAGTTTTATTTAAATCTAATTATTTTCCCCGATTAATCAGCCTTACTCAGCAATATTTTGGCCAGTCTGTGATCCAAATAATAAAGATAATACATTTATTTATATAACACCTTTAAAAACAGAGGTTACAAAGTGCTTTGACATACAAAACGAGGGCAGAGTTAGGATAAAATTAAAACAAGAGGAAAAATAATGCAAGATACAGGATGCATAATTTCAATATAGGATAACACAAACAAATTTGAACAGAAACACGTCTGAAAGTTGGTCTCACCTCCACCAGGACATCAAAGACGTCAGTGGACCACAGAGCCAACCAATCACACGGCTCCACCACCTTCTCCAGGTAGTCCGCTGTGAAGGCCTTCACCTCGGACGGCTTACAGTCTCCTGCACACACAAACAACAAATAAACATACAAATAAATACAATGACTCACAATTATCAAATACTGTATTTGAGGCTGAATAACGGAAAAATTCAATTAATAGCTGTTATTTGCTTAAATCATTGAACTTAACAGGATTAAATTTGGGACAGTCGTCTTTATGGGACAGATTTTTAATTCATTTCACACAAAACTGTTTCTAAGCAAAGATGGAAATAGAATCTTATTATTTATTATACCTTTTTGGACAAAGTAAGTGTGATCTCAGCAGCTTACTAACGTTACCTCCAGCAGGTCGCCAACAACCCGGTTTTATACATCAAATGAAATTCTATAAAAATTAACAACATGGCAACCAGACGGAGCCTCTAATAGAGACAGGCTTTTATTAGTCAAACTGTGTCTCCACACCGGGCTCGTAAAAGGGACTGGATGTCTAATTGGGACTAGGCTTTTATTATTAACTTTTTCGGTTTGTGTGTCGTTACCGAGCACGTAGTCCTGGTACGCCTTGAACCTCTCGTAGAAGAGCAGGTGGCTCGTCTGAAAGATGTCAGGAAGACTTGAGTTGACTCCTCCGCGGGGCTCACACCGCTGCAGCTGCGTCCCCGCCTTCTCAGAGATTAAATGGTCCGTGCCGCTGTCGTCATCATCACTCTCATCTTCATCACTCTCATCTTCAGCCTCCTCTTCATTCTGAAACAGAGCTGTTTGGAGAAAAACGTGCATTAGGAGCTGCAGATTATTTACTAAGTGGAGTTTTATGCTTCACTACAGTAAAACTGGCTGCACCTCAGAGACTAATTTTTATATCCAGATTACGTCACCCACCAGCAGGTCCTCTACTTTTAAACCACTTTTAAAAGCTTATTTTATCGAAAACCATTTCTATGATCTCTTTTTAATTGCCCTGTCTTGAATTTAATTTCTACCCCTGATTTTATTTTTTCTTCTGTATTGTATTTTTTTCTTTTTCCTGTGTGTTGATTTTACATTTTTCTTTTGTGCCGTTTAATTTTTTTTTTTCCTGTTTTTGTGTTTTTAAGTGTACAGCTCTTTATAACATTAGTGCTATATAAACAAACTTCATTATTATTGTTATTATTATCACTTTTCAAGCAAAAGTGAATGTCCATGACCCTTTTTTCTGTTTCCTCTGGTTATGTGGCACCAATTTTGAAAGTATTTGCATATTTCTTTTGTCTTTTATTATATTAATATGGCACCTTTTAAAAACATTTAATTACAAAGTGCTTGATAGACTAAGCAAAAGCGAGAACTCAGGGAATTATAAAACAAACATCAACAAACATGCTAAACAGAGAAAGGTCTATAAAAGTGAAAAGTCAAAATGTGTATACCAATGTTTAACAAGAATAAAGCAA
>NW_024628508.1:0-4146 GCF_008729295.1 Plectropomus leopardus | reverse complement strand
TGTGTCTTTGTGTTGTGTCTGTGTCTTTGTGTCTTTGTGTCTTTGTGTCGTGTCTTTGTGTCTTTGTGTCTTTGTGTGCTGTAGATGTGAACGTGGAGCGAGTGATCGGCCTGCTGCTGAGGGAAGCTGGAGACAAACTCAACGAACAGGTCAGAAAAACGTCTCCATAAATATCGTATTTTCTTCAGTCTTGTTATTCGAAACTTTGATGAAACTTTGAAAAAAAATCGTCTCAATGAGGCTTCAAGAAATTAAATTTGAGGAAATTCGGAAAAAGTGTTCAAACACTGCGACTGTTGTTATCAAGTAAATGAAGGAAAAATGTCAAAAGAAAAAGGTTGAAAAACCACTAAACGTAAAACGTTTGTCTCCAGGAGCTGCTGGACGCGTCTGTGGCCGCGGAGGTTTTTTGGAAATACAGTTTCTTTGAGAAACTAATAATGACGCTCCTGACCAGGATGGGCCTCAGGAGCCAAAACCCCGACTCCCCGGGGCCAAAAGCGTCCCCCAAAACCCAGATCGCCGTGACCTGTGAGGTGAGAACAACTTTATGTCGTTTATTAAAAAATAAATAAAGAACTAAAGTAAAAACGTTATAAAGTGAGTGAACGCGTCGCTGTCGGCTCACAGGTCACCAGCCGTCTGTCAGCGGTCAGATCGCTGCCCGGGAGCCAACTGCTGGACCACGGGGCCCGATACCTGCAGCATCATTACTCAGCCTGGGCTCAGCAGCAGGGAGGATACGTACGTAACACACACACACACACACACACACACACACACACACACACAGAGTTCATATCTTCTGGCAGTGATACTCAGCTTTCTTTGCTCAGGGGCCACTTTTGCAAAGTGACAGGAGGCCAGGGGCCAATCACAGCAGCTCCATACGTGTTTTCAGGATTTCAGGACAATTTTCTGATTCTAGGACGTTAATCAGATTTTAGGATGTTTCTATGATTACAGGACGTTAATCAGATTTTAGCACATTTCCAGGATTTTAGCAGGTTTATAAGATTTTAGCACATTTATCAGATTTTAGGACATTTATCGTTCTTTAGGACGTTAATCGGGTTTTAGGATGTTTCTAGGATTATTTATTTATTTTTATTGTGAATTAGAAAATGGTTAGAGGGCCCCGCGGCACCCTTTTGGGGGCCAGATTTGGCTGGCGGGCCGTAAGTTGAGTACCACTAAATGAGTGATTCATGAGCCTCTAAACTGGATGTTATCTTTGACAGGAAGAAGCTTTTTACAGTGACGACGAGGACGACATCCAGTGAGCAGAAAGAAACGTCCGTTTGGAGACACGGGGAACAAAAAAAAGACTCAGGACACTTGAACATTCTGCCACTTTGAGTTTACATGAACCCAGACCTGACCTATGACCTCTGTGCCTGTGTCATCATGGTAATCTGGGTTTTCTTTTCATAATTAATAATATTATTCAGGTCTGTCTCAGGTCGACAATTCTCTAAAAAATCTTTAAAAACCTAAAAGGAAACTATTTCCATAGCATTCCTGTTTTGATGATTCAATAATAATTAAGTTTCACTGTTTTTCAGGGACATGTCGGCTTCCTGTAGCATCATTAAATCAGCCCAAATTGTTCCTGAAAATTGGTGGAAAACAAAATATTTTTTTCAAAAAATGCATTAATTATTTTTCAGCACTTGCACTTTTTTTTAAATGAAATTAATTAATATTTTTTGCTTTGAAAATTTCTTAGGGACTTGCCAAGTTTCTTATCTTTTATTGTTGTTGCTGGTGTTTGTTGCATTAGTTTTTTTTTTGTTTGTTTTTTTTTTTTTACTTTTTTCAGGATGTACCAAAGAAATGTTGTATGAGTGTTAATTTTGCACATGAATTCAAAAAAATAAATAAACTATTTGTATTGAATTTCAGTTCATACCTCAGTGATGCATTAACAGAATAATATAATTACCTGAATTTTTGACATGAATAAAATGACCTAAATTAAAAAATCGTGCTTAATTATAATGCACATATCCCTTGATTTTAGAGACTTGATTTTGCTGAATAAAAAGTTGATTGGAAAACAGCCCCTCCCTGTGTTTAGATGGGGAAGTGCATATTGTACTGACAACAGAGCCCATTCAAATATTTTTGTAATTAAAAAGAAATTATCAGTTACTTTTGCAATGCTTCCCCAAACCAAAAGTTTTTATACTAATTTGATTAATTCGGCATATTAACAGATTGTGTAACAATAGTTTACTTTAATTAAATCTTAACTTTTCAATCTGGTTATCTGTCAAAGGAAATCATTTCTTGACTAATGTTGCGCAGGTTGCACCAAAATACGAGTTAATACTTAATCATATGTGCGATTGTAATGGATGAAATTTATGCCGAGTTAATGAAGACTGTCCCCCAAAATTCAGTAAGTTATTGACACTGAGTTTGCAAATGAGTGCACTTCCTGAGTATAAAATAATCTTAAACTTGAAAATAATTAACAGGAGTTTGGCGTACAGGTGTACAATTCTTATTATTTTCCTTTTTTTAAAAAAAGTTTTTCTAATAATTTCCCCCAGTTATTCCTCAAGTGACAGTGTCTTATTAACTTTTAATTCAATCTGTAAATGAATCGGATCTGTGGCATCACTTGACCATAATTAGGGCATGTAAAGGATGACATTTTTGCCGAATCAAAGAAGACAATCCCATAAATAAATTCAGAAAGTTGTTATATTGAGCTTCAACGTGATAACACCTCCTGAAAATAAAATAATCGCTGAATTAGCATTTTTTTAGGTTGGCTTGCACTCCTTTCTAGAATTTGCCATAAAAAAATGTCAAAACGTAATTTAATGTGGGCATGTAATAGATGAAGTTTACGTCAAATTAGGTTAGTTATTTAAATCGAGTTTTTATAATCTTGAAATTTGCGGTTTTAAAGGAGCTTGGTTTGCACTCCTTTCTAGAACTTGGCATAAAAAATAAGTCAAATTCTGATTATGTAAATGATGAAATTTACGCCGAATTAAAGAAAACAGTCCCATATATTCAGTCATTTGCTTAAATTCAGTTTACAAGCTGACAAATCTTCCTGAAAATGAAATATTCTTTAAATTAGCATAATTTTAAACGGAGTTTGGCCCGCACTCTTTTCTGGCAGGTGTCGCGCGCAGCTTCTTGTGTGTGTCGTCTCGCGGTGACATGAGATCAAACCCGTTCCCCCGCACACCTGCGACCGCCTCAACCTGCTCACCGACAACACGCTGCAGCGCGAGGAGGACGCGGTGTCATCAGTGACGTCTCACCTGCCGGTTACCGAGCTCACCTTGAGGCGCAGCGGAGCGCGCGTCATGTTCAACGTCGTTCACCAGGGTCGGAAATACGTCCCCACGCGCTCGTCGGTCACGGATGACTCTCCGTTAACCGTGCGGACTGTTCACGTCAACAAATCCCCCGGGACGCTCGCCGAGGCACCGGAGGCGACCTGGCCGCCGCCGGGAGCGAAGATGCGGATCTCTAAAGGCAACAAGGGCGCGGTGGCGGTTCGAGTCGTCCGGAGGCACCCCGCGGCTCCTCATCCCGCCAGCCTGGAGAGCTTGGAGGCGGCGTGGAGCGAGAGGAGCAGCCCGGAGAAAACACCGAGTCACGACAGGAGGAACGGGGAGCCGGGGGCCGCGGAGAACGGCATGGAGGGCCACGGTGGAGGGCCCCCGAGGGCCAGGAAGAGGGGCTTCAGACCCCCCGACGTGAGGACCATCTTCTCCCCCGGAGAGAGGGACCCCCGGGTGAAGCAGGAGTCCGGGGAGGGACACAGCTTCGAGTCCGGAGGGGACAACACCTGGTGTGACGTCTGCTGCAACTACATCTTCCAGCAGGGGCTCACGTGCGCAGGTGAGTCGGGGGTGGGGGTGGGGGGGCTTAATCTGGGCATCAAACCTCGTTATTCATGATCAGAATTTGAACCCTTTTAACGAGTTAAAAGAAACTGGAACTGGAAAACCCCCACAAAACATACAAGTTTTAAACATTTTAAAATTATGTCACTTGAAAAAAGGATACATATTTTTTTCAATTTTCAACACTTTTTTTCAGATCTTTTCTTCTCTCTTCTCTTATTTTCTCTTCTTTTTAACTTCTAGCACATTTCTTGTTGCCTGTTGCCTT
>NW_024628507.1:0-12309 GCF_008729295.1 Plectropomus leopardus | reverse complement strand
TTGCCGAGTACAGGAGGCTGCTGGACGGAGAGGGCGGTGGCGGTGGTGGGAGCAGCAGCAGCTTCAGCAGCAGCAGCTTTAGTGTTAGCGGTAGCATTAGTACCAGTGGTGGTGGTGGCGGCAGCGGCGGAGACGGCGATGGTGACGGCGATGGGTGAGAGACTTAAATTGTTATTTCCAAAATAAACCTGGAGCATAAATGTTATGCAAGTAGATGTTGCATCTGACAACAAGCTCAGAAATTAAAAACAGGTCAGAATGTTCTCAAGAAGCCAGAAATGAAGGATAACCTAAAGACAGGACTACAAAATTTATACTGAGAACACTGTTCAGTTCATGTATAACTGTAGACAAAATATTCAATTTTGGTTTTAACTGACAGTGAGCTGACAAGTTTGGCATGTCCAAACTTATTTTCTCACCTCTCCTGAAACATCAAATGAAGGTGACAAAAGTACAGTCAAATTATTTATTTTTATATATTATTACAGGTTTCCAGCTGAGAGGTTAAGTGTCCCATCATTATAGGATCAAATAAGGGTCATTTTTGTTCGCAAAATTAAAAGAAATGTGTGAATGTATAGAAAAGATTTGTGAAGAAAATGTGAAAATAGGATAACTAGCCCTGATTTTGTCTGTGCTTGTATCTTAAATGCATTATCAAAAGAACATCTTTTCTCCTAATTCTGAAAAAAATCCTAACATTGCTGTCTTGTCTCTCTCCTGCAGCGATTCAGCCACTGGCACCTCAAGCAAAACCACAAAGATCATCACCATCGTAGAGGAGATGGTGGATGGGCAGGTGGTGAGCTCCACCACTGAGACCATCAGTCAGGTCGAGTGAGCTCCAGCAGGATACGCCTTCACAGAAATAAACACAAAAATAAAAGTCTGCTGAAGTGCTTCAAAATAAAATGCCCTCTTTTGAGTCTTTTGTTTAAAGTGTCTTAAGTTAGAATTTCTCTACTGGTCACCAGAAACTGAAAATTAAAACGACAACAAAAATCTAGATGTGTCTCCAAAAACAAAATGTGTAATGAGTGTTGGTGGATATTTTGGAAATAATTATTTTATTAAGAGAACAACATTTGAATATTTTGGAGGTGTTAGGTAACAATTTAATTAGAACATTTGTATTTTCTGAAAAAAATGCATGTGAGAGCTGGAATTGGTTAGCGCCTACTGCTCCCAACTGCAAGCTGCTGCTCCAACAGCAATTTTTCAGATCTTTTAGTTTAATCGTATCAAATTCTACAGACTTGTTAAGCATTCCTGTCTATATAGCACTACTGAATAAGATACCATAAAATATTATTTTCAAGAAACAAGGCAGTAATTAAGTAGTACGGTGGTGTTTTACTATTGGCCACAGGGAGGAACTATTTGATATTATTAAATATGTTGGTCACTTGCTCATGAGGAACTAGTTTTCCAAGTTATTGTTTTGATATGCTTCACAGTTAATGAGATACTTGCCAAAATGTAAAACGCATATTGATTCCCCAAATAGTGGTTCTATGGTACCTTGTTTTGGTATGATAACAATTAGGGCTGCAGCTATCAAATATTTTAGTAATCGAGTATTCTACTGAAAATTCCATCGATTAATCGAGTAATCGGATAAAACATATTTTTGTTTAGTTAAAGAGCAATTATAAATATACATGAGACAATAAGACATTTCACCTAACAATGAACCATTGGTTTCCTTTTTTAACTACCCAGTTAGCTTTATTATGTTTTTATTTTCCACCCTCATCACTCTACAGCGCTGTGTTTTTACAGATTAAATAAAGCCTGCATGAAAGGCACGTTAGCCACGCATCGACAGTAGTCATAATTAATAGAAACCTAGCCCTCCGCAGGGCTAACGTTATGTTAGCAAGGTACAGTAAAGTTAATCTCATTAATTAGCGCTACGTTAACTTCATTTTGCCTTGTCTCGGGTGACAGTCCTCCGCTCTCAGAGTAAACAGGGGGCCTTCGGTGGAGATGCTGCAGCATTGAAGACGTACTGTTGTGGTATGCAAGCGCTGTCTTACAGTGAATACACGCAGCAGTGTTCGCCTTGGTGTCCAGCTTGAAATGCTCCCACACTTTTGACATTTTCTGCCTTTTCTTTGTGCCTTTCGCTTTCGTCGCCTTCTTTGTCGTTACCTCTTCATCCATGGTTAAAACCAAACATATCCGCCGCCTCTTTTTAATTCCTTTACGTGCGTGACGTCAGCGCGTTGTGCCGCATTAAAAGTAGTCCGGGCGAAATACCATGCTTTGAGCTGGCAAAATTAAACGATTCCTCGAGGCAGAGAAAATTCCTCGATCATTTTTTGTAATCGAGTTATTCGAATTATTCGAGGAATCGTTTCAGCCCTAATAACAATAATATGATAGGAACTACGTAATGTGGTGCACCTTTCCTTTAAGGTAAAGCTTGGTTTAGACGGTGGAGTGATATGAGAGATGTGAAGTGAGGCATCACCTTGCTGAATGGTCGGTCCTACAAATGAGGCGGACATTGAAGTAACAGAGAAACAGAGGATATTGTCCCCTTGCTTTTCTTACCCACAGTCCTTCTGGAAGAGGGCAGCCTGAGATGAGATAACTTGTTAACAACATGCTATATTTGAAAAAATACAAAAACCACAACAGTGAGCCCACACAGCATATTAACTTGTAACACCGAAACAATATTCTAAAAATATCCAACCTTGAGGGCATATGGCCACTTAGTATGCACGCCACTCTTCATATTAAGTAACCATGATTTTTTCTTGCTCTAAACCGGGCTCTTCAAAAGCTAACATTACTATTGGCTAGCAACCTAACAAAAGCATTTCATTTACTTTTCTAGGTGAAAATATGACAGGTTTCTGTGGAAGGAGGACATCCCAGGCTTCTCCTCAGTTGTGCGTTTGCAAATGGAGCATTTAACAGTGCTCTAAACTGATTTGGATATTAAAAATCTGGGTATAAAATCCAGGGGCACCTCAGGCTCATGGATGAAGGCCGTAGTCGGCGGGCACATGCGACATGAACTCGCATGGAGGTAGAGGAGTATGCTGCTTTCATATGCTCCTTGGAAATATCGTATTTACCGTAAGCACGCAAATCTTTTTATGGACAACCGGTTGCAGCTAAGGCATATATTTTTTGTTCAGATTTTGTTTTGTTTCAAGCAATCTTTCTATGTGTATGGATATAACTCGACCTTGCTGTAGAAGCCTAGTTGTGCTTAGTTCTTAGCATTGCTGACTTATTTGGCCCGTTCACCACATACAATGTATCCTCACTACAGCCTCTCAGTATGAGTTTCTTGTGTTTCTGTCGATATTAAAGGGTCGAGCAGGGCTCTTCAACATTTTTCAGGCCAAGGACCCCTCAGATGAAAGAGAAATAGAGGAGGGACCCTTTGTACAAAACTGAGTTGCACTTGAGATAATTCACTGAATATTTTGGGGTCTTGTCTTGTTTGAGCTTGCCTATGGCTATTAAATCTGAAGCTGTTGAGGCATGCCTATTAGCCTCACCCTCTGCACTTAAGCCTATGTCTGAAGTGGACGTTGTGTCTGAATGTCTTGACTGAAAAAAAAAAAAAAAAATAGGATCCACTGTGGCTATAAAAGAATGTCTGTACACCTAAATGGCCAACATGCCTCAATATTGTACAACTGTTGGTTTACTAGTTCACCTTGCTGTTATGGATAGGTGTTGTACAGTAGTTTAGCAATGGCATGATTGCACAGGGATTCATTATTAATAATCAGCCTATGAACTACTTTTTTTCCCCTTTTATCCTCTGCAGTTTGTCTTTGCTATGTTTGATTCATATCCACAATTGTTTTTTTTTATTTAAAAAAAATGTTTGTACATTTTATTTATCCAAATGAATGTGTATCGTCAAACATATTTTTGATTTATTTTTGAAAAAAAAAAGAAATGAATGAGCAGTCTTTCAGGAAGTGCTTGTGTCTCTTGTAACCTTAAACAGAACTAACTTACTGTGTGTTCAAATACCCATAATACCATAATAATTTAGTATGTCAGAAAGATATTTAGTATGTCCCAAATCATAGTACATCAAATGCCAAATACCAAAAAGTATGTTCCAGGATGCTCTACTGCATCTGGTCGCATTTTTCAGCTTTTTTCCCACCATCATCTCTGCAAAAGAAGATTGGTCAAATTGACTGGTTGATATAGTGGTTAATGGTTAATATAGTTGGAAGAGGATGAGAAGAATGGGTTGTTAGGATATTTTTTATGAAAGTTATTAAACAATTACTATTTATAGTGTATTTCTGCAGCCACTATATCTGTCAAATATTTCACTCCATTAAGGCAGTTTCTGAGCTTGATTGAGATTCCATTTATTCAGCCAGAGACATATCAGTGTAAAGCATTTTGTGGCAATTAAAGTTTAATTTCAATTAAAGTGCCAACTCACTAATGGTGACACTATAAACTATCACAAAGATGACAATAGCCAGCAAAAACCAGCCTGTTTTAAACAGATACATTACAAATACTGACAAAAAGTGACATTTGTGTTTTGGAGCATGAAACAGAAAACTTAATATGCAAACTAAAAACTACTCAGTCCAGGTCTAGGTATGATGGGAAATATGGATGTCGCCTCACTTCTTACAACGGCTAAGTTATGGCATTGAAAAAGTTGTTTTTGAAAGGCTAAACGCTATCAAACATGGATTAAAGCAGAATATTCCGTTAGATAACAACATGTTGTAAATTTTTGGAAATGATTACATCTACTGACATGACTGCTTCTTCCCATGGCCCCCTCATAAAAACTGTTCAGTAAATTACTAATTGATATTGTTACTGCAGTTAGTTACTAATTACTCTTTAAAAGATGACAATCACAGTCGACACAATCAAGGCCAAAGCAAACATAGTACAAGTACACACACAGAAACTGACCCTCCAATAAAACTCCCTCTATAAACCTGCACTCAGTCAGAGTTTTTCCTTCACTTTAAAACAGCCTTTAAATCAGGGTTCATTTACTATGACATTAACATCAAAGGGAGCCAGGTAACCATGGCGACGCCCAATAAAGATTTGCCTGCATGCTGGTTCCAGTTTGAAACAGCAGCTGATAAAAAACATACCTGCTGTTTACACTGTCAGACTGAGAACTGAGTGAGGCAGCAGGTGAAATATGCCTCATTTTTAACCTGCACTGATAACTAAACCACCACCACATTTGGCCTAATCTCTAATGGTAAATCCACAACAATCAAACTTAATTGAGATCTATTTAAAATTAAAATTAAAATTAAAATTAAAATTAAAATGCACTCCATGATTTCACAACAGCATTTTTAGTGCTGTTGTTGTTTTTTTGTTGTTTTTTTTAGATACATTTTTTGGGCTTTTTCAATGTCTTTATTTGGTAGGACAGATATAGTGTGAAAGGGGGAGAGAGAGAGGGGATGACATGCAGCAAAGGGCCGAAGCCAGACACGAACCCACAGCCACTGCAGCGAGGACACAGCCTCTGTACATGGGGCACCTGCTCTACCAACTGAGCCACAGGCACCCCAGTGAAACACAGCTACGTGGGTGTTTAGAGAGGAGGCTGCATTCGCTCACGCAATAAGATGAAAGATGTACTTATGCTGCAAAAATCAGAGGAGCTAGTACTCAGTATCGTGTACCTGCCCCATTGCAGGCACTACTTTGATTTTTAGCGTTAACTTGGATACACATACATATTTGATTATGTGTGACCTTTTTCCAATAGATGTGTAACAGCAAACCTTTCTGCAAATCTTTATGTGCTCAATAGTTGGATATTATTTGTGCAAATCTTTGTCATTTGTTCACTCAAACATGAAGCTGCATCTCTTATGGACTCAAAAATGAGTCTTTGTTCAGATGCAAACATGTAAATGAATTTGATGGAAGTGATTTTACACAATAACACATTTGAATGCACTCATACAAAATGTTTTAAGACTTTCAGAATCAGAATTCCAGAATCCAGATTTATTGCCAAGTTCATTTACATATACAAGGAATTTGACTTGGTGTTTTAGTGTAAAACAATTAACATAAATTAACATATGATGAGCTACAATTCTTTTGACCCTATGTTTCCATGAAAATGATGAAAATAATGGAACTAGCACTAGCACTACTGCACATATTCATTGGTAAACATGATCCCAGAGGTAACCCAGTGTTTAGAACCATTTTTTTGGTATATGCACCAGGCAATTCTCATAGGACCGAATAGGTACCCTGTTGGTAAAGTTCTGAGTAATACATCCATGCTGCAGAGTAAATGAATGTGTGTCTCCTGCTCGGTTATGTCACAGCAAACAGAGCCTGATGGAGAGTTAGTACAAAGGATGTCATTGTTTGCTTGCACAATACAAGAAGCGGGGGGGGGGGGGCTCTGTATGTGGAGCCGCAGGGGTCTGAAATGACACTCACAGCTCAGAAGCAACAGATGGGTTTGAACATGCAGAGAGGAATCCAGGGGCATGTGAGACAGGAGGGCCAAGGGTCTTTAGATGTTAGAAATGTACAACATTCCAAACACAGATTAGGGAATCCATCAGGTTTACAGAGGAGGTACAGCTGAACAAATAAAATGATCAAGTCACCTGGAAGAAATTTTCAGACAGCATAACAAACTGAAAGGTCTGGATGTGATATCATTTTGCAACAGTCATAAAATATAAATTCCTGCAGTGATTGGTTGCTTTGTTTGTCACCCTCCTGCCGGCTCTGCGTGCCTGGATTTGTGGTCTTGAAGTGTGTCGCAGGGGGCTGGACCCAGAACCCCTCCCTCACTTTCAGGTAGCATAAAAGGCACTGAGTCCAAACTGTGTTTCATTCTCCTCTCTTCATCCAGAGCTGACGGACTCCTCCATCATGACCTCCTATTCCCGCTCGGTCACATATTCCACTGGAAACCGTGCCTCCATGAGGACCCCCAGTGTGTATGGCGGCGCCGGAGGCAGTGGAGTTCGCATTTCCAGCATGAGCAGCCCCAGAAGCTTCTCCTCTGCTGGCGCAGGGTTTTCTGCGACTGGAGCACGGTTTTCTGCTGCTGGAGCTGGTGTTGGTGCTAGTGCTGGCTTTGACCTGGCTGATGCCATCTCCGATAACAAGAAAGTGACCATGCAGAACCTGAACGACCGCCTTGCCAACTACTTGACCCAGGTGCGTGACCTAGAGAAGGCCAATGCCGAGCTGGAGCTGAAAATCAGGAAATTCCTGGAGAACAAGACCAAACCTGAAGGCCACGACTTTGCTGCATTCAAGGTCACCATTGGCGACCTGCAGGACCAGGTGAGTCCAGGCTTTGATTCTGTACGCAGCTTTGTCTCAGTCATGAAGACAGATGATAGCAGAGGCACAAAAGAAAGACTAGAGATGCGAGATCATCTGAACACTGCTTGGACATAAATCTTCTCCAGAACAAAAGCGCCATCCTCACTGCATGAAAAGTCCCACAGGCAAGCTAGGTGTACGGTTATTGGCTATAGGCAGACGGATATGGTGTGTTGTTTCCCCGCAGGATAAATACAGGTGCAGCCACACCCAAAACACACAGAGGCCACCTGGAGCAGAAACAGACTCCAGCTCTAGCTTTGCATGATGCATACTAGGACCACTAAAACAATGACGGGAAATTTGACTTTTATTTGAATAGTTTTTCAGACAAGTTGTGTAGCTGCCTCATGGACATTTGTACAATGCCCACTCAATCAGGACAGGGCAGGCAGAAACTAAATCCAAAAATAACATATTTTTTCTTTAATCTTTTAGTCTAAAACAGGACAAACTTGCAGATATGCTTTCGTGCATGTTGTTTACTTGCCTGGATCAGCTGGAATACTTTGCCTTTTAGTCTCAGTACAAGGCCCAGTTAAAGACTGGTGATAAAATCCAACACACTAAACCTAAATCACTATTTCCTTTGTGTTTCAGATCTTCCTTGCCACCCGCACAAATGGATCTCTCTACCTGGCCATCGATAATGCCAAGCTGGCCGCTGATGACTTCAAGGTCAAGTGAGTACATGAACCACAGGAGCTATTACCCTTTTTTTCCCAATGTATTGTTAAGGTCTCACTAAAACTACTTGCATAATATTGCTGAAAGATGGGTGGATTATGCAGCTGGTTGATTGATGTTGCTGATTGGTGTGCAGGTTTGAGAATGAGCTGGCCATGCGTCAGTCGGTGGAGGCTGACATTGCTGGGTTGAAGAGAGTCCTGGATGAGCTGACTCTGGGAAGATCTGACCTGGAGATGCAGATCGAAGCGCTGAGGGAAGAACTCATCCAGCTCAAGAAGAACCATGAAGAGGTCGGCACAAAACTGCAAACTAACTATGAGTATTTCAATCAATGACCACCAGTGGTGAATGTAGAGAAATTTAAAGGGATTTCTCTTGATTTTACAAATAGAAAAACAATTTGAAATTAATCTAAATTGACTTTCAAAGGGTATAAACACTGAAAAGATTTAACTGCTGAGTATTAGTAAATCACAGCATGCAGAAAGCATCAAGGCATCAAATGTCTTCAGTATTTTGGATTAGAGCTGCGTGTAAAAGTGATTTTAATTAGTGGTCAATCCATTTCTTGATAAGTCATTTCGTCTACAGAGTGTCCCAAAATGTGACAAATGCCAAAGAGAAAAGCAAGAAAAAATGGGGAAATTTGTCTTAATAAACAGTGAAAATGAAATGATTGTTAACATTGTTACCAGCTAATTTCTTTTTCATCTGGATGCGCCTTCCTGCAGGATCTGCTGGCTCTGCGGTCCCAGATGGGAGGTCAAGTGAATGTGGAGGTGGATGCTGCGCCACAGCAGGACCTGTCTGCCGTCATGGCCACAATGAGAGAACACTATGAGACCGTCGCTAACAAGAACCGCAAAGACCTGGAGGCCTGGTTCGTCACCAAGGTAAGCAAAAAAACCCTCTTAACTAATTTTTGCTAGGCTGAGAAAAAAACCCTACCTCTAAGTTTATTCTTCTTTAAGCCATAATGTCTTTACAATGGCATAATAATTTCAAAATCACTATCAAGAAACACACCTGAAGAAATCAAATTAATAACTGTTGTTCCACCATTACTTCAGTGCAATTAGGTGTTTTCTAGCAGCATCTATATTAGTGTAACTGCAGGCTACACTGTTAAACAAGGTTATATAAAAAAAATGGAAACATTTGTCATGTTGACTTTTCAAGTCAAAATGATTACTGTTTGTTATTTATTAAGACAGAATTATGAAAAAATTAAGAAAAAAATTTCAGCTTTTGACAAACTATGTCAATCTGAATTTTATCAAATTTAATACGTCTATTCCTATTATATCAAATCAATAAGTACGGAAAGCAAGAAAACATAGAAGTGTGTAAATTATAAGTGAGTAGTGTGTCATCTGTATAAATGATGAGTTTTAAGCAGATCTCTCTCATAAGTCATTTCTGATGTTTTTTGTTGTTGTTTTTGCAGACTGAAGTGCTCAATAAGGAGGTCGCCGCAAGCACAGAGACCCTTCAGTCATCACGGTCTGAGATCACAGAAGTCAAACGCTCACTGCAGGGCCTGGAAATCGAGCTACAAGCACAGCTCAGCATGGTGGGTCTATCATCTGTCTTGGTCTTTTTTATGTGAGCCTATGTAGTCTCTAAATCTCCTCACACTGTTTATTTTTTCCTCAGAAAGCGTCTCTGGAAGGAACCTTTGCAGACGCACAGACCCGCTACGCCAACATGCTGGAAGGTTACCAGAGGCAGGTTACCGCTCTGGAGGCCCAGCTGGCCCAGCTGAGGGCTGACATGGAGCGCCAGGGAAACGAGTACCAGATGCTGCTAGACACCAAGACCAAACTGGAGATGGAGATCACTGAGTACAGGAGGCTGCTGGATGGGGAGTTGTTCAGGTGAATGGACCAGTCCTTACTGGGATGATTCTTGTAAAATCCTTATTACGGAAGCCCATTTCGAGCAAAACTAGAGTCATAGCGAGGGTCAATTCTAAGATATGTAATTTTTTTTTTAGTCCAAGTTACAAAAGGCAAGGCAAAAAATGTTTGAATTATTTTAAAACATACAAATCAGTATTATAAATATTCATGTTTTTTATGTTAATTTAATGTTAATTTTTATGTTAATTTTAATTAAGTTATTTTCAGTCTTTTTATTTAGTATTAGTTTTCTACATTTATTGTCAAAATTTTACTTCCATATATTATTTCAACACATTTACCAATGATAACAATAACACCTTTCTTATATAGAACTTTTTAAAACAAATAATACTGGAGGCAAGTAATGGAAAATGGACCTGCTTTTGCACAACGCTTTTCTAGTCATTTTGACCACTGAAAGCCCTTTCACACTACAAGTCATAATCATGCATTTGCCTTACATTCATGCACTAACATATAAGGTGCCACCTGGTATTCAGGTTTTAACCACTGACCCAACTTGGAGCTCAGTATCTGGCCCTATGATGATGCTTAACATGCAGATAAGACAAACCAAACAGCTAAAGTCAAAGTGTCAAAAGTGTTTGTCATCTGTGGGCAATTCAGGAACAAAGGCATTCTATGCAAATCAGAAAAAAGCAGAAATATTTAAATAATTAATAGTTTAAAAGAGTAAAACATATCAATAGAGATAAATGTGTTGCCTCTGTATGTGTGATCTCAACTAACAGCACTATTTGTTTATGCATTTTCCTACAGCCCGTCTGCCACCACCAAAGTCCTGATCATCACCAAAGATGTCAGCGACGATGAGGTCAGCTCTGAAACTCAGGAGTAAGACAACAGACATCTGTCAAAATGCTGCAACCGTTCTCAGAAATGCACAAATAAAATACTTCTGATGAACTGAAACATGTATGTGAGCATGCATTTTCTATGTGTTCGTTTCTTTGCTCAATGCTCAATTTATATCTTTCAAAAGAACCAAAAACATTTATTTATTCTTATTTTAGTTTAAACTACAGTGTATTTGGTTGGTATTATTTTACATTATTATTTGAACAGAGTAAAAATATTTATTTATAGATCACCAGTGGTGGAGAAACTATTATAATGAAAACACAAATTTCTGGCTCATTAATTAAGTTAAAGAGAGTTTATTTAAATCTACTTGCATTAAACACCAACTGGTTT
This sequence comes from Plectropomus leopardus, assembly GCF_008729295.1. Classification (NCBI taxonomy): domain Eukaryota; kingdom Metazoa; phylum Chordata; class Actinopteri; order Perciformes; family Serranidae; genus Plectropomus; species Plectropomus leopardus. The sequence goes on along the minus strand of NW_024628507.1, from coordinate 1,135 downwards.
GGACCCTAAGGTCTTCTGCTACATTCCACTGTACTTGGAACTTAGGAAAAAACGAGTCAGGATTCAAGTTGGGATTCCAAGTCGGAACCTTGGGCTAGATCCATGGAGACAGTCAAATTGACATCACAATGAATGGACAACCTGGTTGTTATTTTAAATTTCATGTTGGGCTTGTGTTGTGAAACATGCTATAACAACCTTTTGTAGCATTTCCATTCATTTGATTAGTGTTTGACAGAGGGTATGTAGTAGCCTCCTAGCCTCCTGTCTCTGTCAGCAACCCACACCAATCAATCTGCATACGATCTGAAAATCCCCAAAAGGATTTCTGTGGGAGGTGGGGTGTCTGGTGCTGTGGTAGCTCATGTAGGTCCTCAGCACATGCTTCTGATGTTCAGTGGCAAGCTAAAGAGACATGAGTGTCCTGCGATGCAGCCATGTTTTCCTGAGCAGATGCACTGAAAAGATTGGAAGTCGGAAAAACCGACAGGGAATTATCAACTTTTGACTTTCAATGAAACGCAGCAGTAATCAAGGTATAAAAGCTTGAACAGAAATCAAGTAAAGAATTTTAAAAAACTTGTCAACCAATCCTGATTGATAAGTGAATGCAGCTGGGTGACAGCAATGGATCACAATTAGGCCCCATTTTGAAGATGACACCTCCATAGGTGAAAATATCCTGCACAAAAATGGGAAATAAACATTTAAATGATATCCCTCACATTTATTTTGGGTGTTAATGTTACAGGTCCACAGTCAGGTGGCTGGAACACAAATGAGCAACACAGACAATCTGGCAGGGAGAAGGCCCTGTTTTATCCTGCAGGGCTGATGAGCAAGTGAGATTCAGGTGACTGACACAGCTGAGAGAGTCTGAGAGCATCTGGTGGATGGATGGAGAATGGCAAGTGATATACGTGTACGAGTATACGGTGATAACGGCATAAGTGAAGGCAAGTGCAGGGAGATATAAACAGATAAAAGAGATTAGATAAAGACATACAGTAAGAGTGAAGACAAAGGAGAAAATTAGGAAAACATAATTAAACAAAAAAATAAAAAATAAAAATGCATAAAACAAGCCTTCAGTCGGATGGGTATGCAGGATAAAAGGCAAAAAAAGAGAGATAAT
>NW_024628506.1:0-1771 GCF_008729295.1 Plectropomus leopardus | reverse complement strand
GTTGTTTGATTGGTTGTTTGGTTGGTTGTTTGGTTGGCTGTTTGATTGGTATTTGGTTGTTTGATTGGTATTTGGTTGGTTGTTTGGTTGGTTGTTGGTTGGCTGTTGTTTGATTGGTTGTTTGGTTGGTTGTTGGTTGTTTGGTTGGCTGTTTGATTGGTTGTTGGTTGTTTGGTTGGCTGTTTGTTTGGTTGTTGGTTGGTTGTTTGGTTGGTTGTTGGTTGGCTGTCGGTGTGACATCAGCAGGTCGGGCTCCCTGAGGATCACCTCTGTGTGAATTGCGTTGCGTGGGGTGTGAAGTATGAGGGTCACATGTTTGTCCTCGGGCCGTCCTGCACGTCTCCGTCAGGCGTCTGAACTCAGACTGTCTGAAACACGAGCTTTAATCTGTGAAGCTGCTGGACGGTAAGACCGAGCTCTTTAGCTCTTGTTTTTGTGTGTAACATTTGCTCCATTATTTGCTATATTTGGTCAATTTGGGGATCATTTTTGTTGCCATTATTTTGAGGGTTTTGTCCAGTTTTTGTGCCACATTGTGTGATTTTTGTGTTTTATTTTGCAGTGCCATTTTTTGGGGCTTTTTTGTGCAAAGTTTTGGCCAACATCTGGGCCAATTTTGATACATATTCATACTAATTTGAAAGTGTTGGTGAGATTTTTGTGATGTTTTAGTACAAATTGTTTGGCCAACTTTGTCGTCTTCTTTCTGTTCTTTTTTTTGTTTGTTTTTTTACTTTTTTTGTGCAACATTTGGGTGATTTTTGTCACATTCATCCCGTTTTATTGTATTTTTTTTTAAGTGTTATGACATTCATGTCATTTTTGTGCCAGATTTAGGGCTCTTTAAAATTTTGGTTTTCTTTGTGTTTTGTTTTAGTTTCCTCGTGCAGGTATTTCGGGCCTTTGCTTGTATATTTTCAGCGTCTTTACTGAAGCGTGTCTGCATCTGAATGTTGTTTTGTGCAGTGAGGGTTTCAGGTTTTCTGGGAGTTTGGGAAGCTGCAGAGCGAGCGATGGCTCCGAGGAGGATGGAGACGAAACCGCTGATCTTTTGTGTGAAGACGCTGCTGCTGCTCTACTGCCTCATCTTCTGGGTACAAAAACGTCTCTGTAGTATCTATTTTTGTTTGTTTCATCTTTATTTTCTGCTTCGCTGGTTTTTAAATGTTGACACAGAAGAGAAAAGTTTAACTTCACGACTGTGATCATGTGCTGAGGTCAGAGGTCAGCTGGAGGTTCAGGACTAACGTATATTTGAAATACACAGATGTGTGTGTGCGTGCATGTGTGTGTTTGAGGACGAGCGAGTCATCTCTTCTTCACGTCTTTCTGTCAGTTTGTCACTTTGCTGTCGGAGCTCATTATACTCGTGACGCTGACGCTGACTCTGTCTCACACACACACACACACACACACACACACACAGGGTGTTGACAGTGTGTCGTGTGGCCCCTCCCCCCTCAGGTGACAGGTGTGGTGCTGCTGGCGGTGGGTCTGTGGTGGAGGTTCATGTTGGGCCCCTACACTCTGCTGATCTCCAACGGACCCTCAGTGGCCCCGTACGTGCTGGCGGGCACGGGGGCCTCCATCGTGCTGTTCGGGTTGTTTGGCTGCTGGGCCACCTGCAGGGGGCGCCCCTGGATGCTGAAGCTGGTCGGTTCTGACTTCTGTTGTTGATGTGTTTAAGTCTGTGGGAGAGATGTGTGAGTACATGTACTGCGCAGAGTACATGTACTGCACAGAGTACATGTACCGCACAGAGTACATGTAC
>NW_024628505.1:0-2002 GCF_008729295.1 Plectropomus leopardus | reverse complement strand
AATTATTCATTTGTTAATTATTCAGCTACGGTTAGGAGTAATGCATTTACATCTTTTTTAACTTGTTCATGTGTATATTAATGTATTAAATTCAATAAAAATTGATGTTTTTAACCGCGACATTCCCTTAAAAATATTTTTATTACTTCATCTGCTGTATAAAATATTTTGCAATGTTTTTAAAATTATTATTATTATCATCATTATTATTATTGGTGAAGGATACAGGGTGAATTAAGGTCAGCAGGTCAGTAAAAAAAAAAAAAAAAAAAAAGGGGGAAAGTTTGGTGAGCTCAGCTCTTCAGCAGCAGGGCGTGATGACCCCTGAGGCGCCACACTGACTCAGATAAGTGGTGCTTTTCTTCACGCACACAGACAGAGGGCAATGTGCCGCACTTGACACTGAACTTTTCAGCGGTTGGTCTCCATAGCAACCATTTGTAAACACAAGGCAAGTGCAGACAAGAGCAAAAAAAGGAAAAAAGCGCTCAAGGGTGTGAAGTGGAAGTCCCAGTATTTCCCATGTGGGGTAAATATCTGACCATATATACACACACACACACACACACACACACACACACATGAACGTGCAATCTTGGCAACAGAGAAAAAACACACAGAGCTGCAAGAACAGTTTGTCCCAAGACGGCTCATCGTGAAACTTGGCGGAGAATAAAGAATGTGTGGAATCTAACAGGAGACGGCGTGTCTTTTTTTTTTTTTTTTGACGTGACGCACTCACGCACACTCAGACAGAGACACAGATGACGTCACATGACCTCACAGCCCAGTATCGCCCCACAGAGGCGAGAACGCTCCTGGATACCGTTGCTATGTTTTCACCAGGCCTTTCACAATGTAAACAGAGGTGAGACTGAGAACTTTATCTAAAATGTCAGGAGAGCACACACAGGTAGCTCTGTCACGCACTTTACCACCCTGTTATGAAACAGAAAGGAATTTCCTCTTTGTGACTCGCCCCAAGGAACTATGGGACAAATGCAAAGATAACAGAAAGATAACAAGGAGAGTTATAACACACAAAAAAGGGAAAATGTACAAAATTCCAACCAAAAGTCATAAAAAGTCATCATTTCCTGCATGATTTGGTGTTTTTTGGGATTATTTGTGCAGGATTTCACCTCCAGCGGTGTGTGAGTCTGTGCAACGTTAGACGGGTAAGTCCACAACATCCTATTGTGGAACATGGTGCTTTCATAAGGGGAGTCTCCAGCAGGAAATTTTAGAGTCTTTTTATTTCTTCCTCTGCACTCTGTGTGCTGCGTAAATCCTCTCTGTAATGTAACCGTGTACTGACACAAGTGTGGAAATCCTGCCACCTTCCTCTGACTGAGCCCACTCTGAGCTGAGTGTAATTTTTGGGTGTTTTTACACGACATCAGCCATGCAAAAGACCAAGGCTGTTCTGTTTCAACACTACGGGGGGACATACATGAAACAGAGGGTTGTTGGATGTCCTCCACTAGAAAATTTGAGCAATAAAAACACAATATTTTCTGCACTGTGGTAAAACAATTTTTTTTTTTTTATCTGGAGGACATTTTCTGTGCAGCTGTTGCAACACAAAGTTAGAGGAGTGCAAATACAAAGCATGCAATATAAAAACTAACAAAACACAGCAGGTATATGGAAAATAAAAACTACGTATAAAACTGGACTGTTGTACGAAAAGTGACAGCAAGGTGCAAAACATGACAAAAACAGTGAGGTGAATGCTGAGTTTTAGGCACCAGTTTGTGGCTTTTATTTTTACATCAATTTATGGTTAAAAAATGGTCTGTAATTTGGTCAAAACAAAAGTCTTCTTTGTGTTTTATTTGGGGGAATCTACGACTAATCGACACGTGCAAATTCCACTTTTATATCTTATTTTAGAGCATAATCAGCTTTAGGGCAATGGGGCATGCTTGGCAGCTCTGATCGCAATAATGAAAATATTCAGATGCTTGCCATCTTTTTTGGGATTGTAAATCATAGTATA
>NW_024628504.1:0-3101 GCF_008729295.1 Plectropomus leopardus | reverse complement strand
ACAGTTTTAAGAAATCAAACAAAAACAAAAAAAAAAGATCCATGCCAGGTTTCGAAGGGTTAAAAACTGAGCAGTTAATTACGTAAGAGGCGGATTGTGAAAGCTGTGAGTTAAGTCAGCGGCGGTTTGGAGAGGCTGTGGTGTTCAGCATAAGACGTGTTGAAATAATACATCCAAACACTCGTCCACCAGCTGATTACCGGTTAAATCTTTATCGTGAGTCAATATCGTCCGCACCCACAGAGACGCCCAAACACCAGCCGCTGCCGCCGAGCTCGCTGTTTCCTCCATGATTATGAGTGTTTTTTCTCCGTCTACACACATCAACAGAAACTGTCTCATCTGCTGCTTCTCTGTCAGCCTCGAACATAACGGGCCACACGCGAGGAACTCCACACGACACATTTTCTCTTATTTTGCTCGAATCCAGGATTTGTTCTTATTTTGTTCGCACCCACTGATTTGCACTCGTACCAAGATATGAATATTATCCTGAAATTTAGATTTGTATGTTTTAAAATAATTAGAATGATTGGATAATTAAATGTAAAGGCTTAGAAATACTGCTGTACTTTTTGCATTGATTCTAGTTACTGTAATTAAAAACTGTACTTAAGTACAAATTTTAAGGTTACTTTTACTTTAATTTTACTTATATTTTAATCTCATGTCCTCCACTACACTTCAGAGGGAAATGTTGTACTTTTTACTCCACTACTTTTATTAGATAACTACTAAAATGTGAAAAAATACAAGTGCAGCTGAAGCAATTAGTTGACTAATTAGATTAGATAATTAATTACATTTATTTAAACCTTTCTGCATGTGTACTTTTACTTTTAGTACTTCAATACATTTCCCTGGAATCACATTAACTTTGAGTTCATTTAACAGAACGTCAGTCTCTGTCCGGCAGACTTTTCTTCTTCTTTCAGTCTTTTTTGGCGCTGTGTCTTTTGTCTTTGCACACGGCACTAAAGTTGCCCTTACACGGTGTCTGGGGGGCGTTACCTGTGCTGACAGGTGAGCACACCTGGTCAGAGCAGATCTGGATGGTTCAGAGCGTTTGGTGCGTCTGGAGTCTTTTATTTTCTCTTAGCAGAAAATTAAGATGAAAATATGAGAGAAATGAAGAGGAAATCGCCGCACTCTGAGTCTCAGATACACGAACACTAAATTCACATTTTAACGAATCAGAGAGTCCACAGCCGTTTCCTTTTCTTGCATATTACTACAGACTACAGATTCAGAAACCGTCAGCTGGTGAGTCTGGTGAGTTTCTTGTCACACAGGAAACAGATTAAACTGTCAGTGACTCTTATTAAATATTTGGAAGTCGTACATTATTTTCCCAACAACAAAAAAACATGCTGTTGTTTTTCCAGCAGCTCCTGAGCTAAATCTCCGTCTGCAGCTGCTGAACGCTCCTCTGTGTCCACCAGCTGCTCTCTGACTGTCCAGGACTGAAATCCGCTTCACTCCCCAGACTCAAAAACAACGGTAATTTATGAAGTGGCTGGTCAAAAAAAATCATTTCTGACTCTGTAAGTGCAGTTTGCTGCTGAGCGGGGAGCGTACGCCGGCTTTTTGCTGCCGAGGGACGGATGTGAATGCTGGACGCCGACAAATCTCTGCAATCACACGGACGTCCCACATGGACATTCGTGGATGTCCTAAAGAACGATGCAGCGGCAGAAAGCTCTGGAGAGATGACGAAGGACTGGACGAACCGAGCTGTGAGAGTGACCGCACAGTAAAACTATTTTGTCCCTAAAAACTAGGGCGGGAAATACATCGAGCATCGTGCGTTATGTAAAATGACTTCATCGCAATCATTGAGTATAACTCCTTATGTCATTTTTATGAGTCATCAGCGTTTCGGTTTTCTCGCTCTCTCCTCAGGATAAAACGTTATTATAACTTCTGAACTCAGCTTTATTATATGACAGCAGTTATTTTATTTGACTTTACTGTAACTGCAGTTCATTCCATAATTTGGAATTTTAGAAGCTAATATTAGTTTAGAGGGCATTAAAAATGTCCAGATATACGTCATGTATTGTGATGGGGCTTTAAAATAAAGTATTAATATTTTAAAGCCACATTACCAGCTCTAATGTAAACTGAATATCTAATAAACTAAAAAAACAAATATAATTTCATGAGACAACAGTCTAAAGGCGGCACCTCGGACTCTGAGTTTTCACTCTTTAACGATAAACGGAAGCAGAAAAAAACTCATCAATAATTAAACTGTAATGAAAGAAAATATCATAGTTTGTCCGCAGTTGGTTTAAACACAGCAACGCATTAACTAAAACTCCTGTACGGTGTGTCTGCTGCAGGACATAAAAACACGGAAGACATTCAAAAGACGAAGACTTGAACCCGTCCTGACAAATGTCTCTGTGAGACCGAAGTCATTATTGACACGTTAGTACTGTATAAATATCTGCAGTGACACGGTGAAGAGCTCCCGTCTCCTCAACAATAAATAACACAATTATTAACTCAGCAGGATCCGAGGAGAGGAGAGGAGTTCACCTCCTCGCGGACGAGTCCACACACCTCCTGCTCCTCCTCACATTCCTGAATGTGTCCCGACACGAGACGTCAGCCGCAGGCCGAGCTCAGCCCTCATCAGCATCAAAAATACTCTGTTCCTGCACACTGAGAGAGCCGCCGCCTCTTCACCCCCGAAACCCGAGAAAAGCCTCCCGATTCAACAACTGAGAACAATGCAGCTTTACAAGAAACGACCCAAAATTACCTGGAAAACATCATTTTAAATACAGAATTATAAATACCTTTTTCAATAGTCTTTATAAAAATGTTTCAATCGTTTTCTCTCATTTTCTTGTCACCTTTGACTAATTTCGGGCTCTTTGTCAGGAATCTCTTGCCAAGTTGCTCGTTGTCTTTCTAGCCTTGTTTTTTAAAATCTGCTGATGTTTCAGAGCTTTAAATGCCTCTGTGAAAGGTGTGAAAGGTGTGAAAGGTGTGAAAGGTGTGAAAATTGTCTGAGCACAGCCCAAGAAACGTGATAACAATCCAGGTTTCAAAGGGTTAATACCGGAGAAAACTGACTGACCCTACAATCA
>NW_024628503.1:0-2177 GCF_008729295.1 Plectropomus leopardus | reverse complement strand
ACTGCCTGAGCGACTTTCAAGTGTTTATTGTACCAAACTGCACTACTACTTAAGTACTATTTAATCACTGAAAAACGGTGTTAGATATTCATGGTAACCGTCTCAGAAAATATCACAAATTCACAGTATCAGTGTACAGGGTATCACACAATTAGAATTATCAGTTCCAACTAGGCTTAAAGGAGAAAACAGAAGTTAGTTTTGGTTGAACAAACGCTTCATAAAAATTGACACTTGAAACGATTATTTTAATGTTGGTATGTGTAAAAACACACTCTGGAGGGAAAAGGGATCTTAATGCCCAGGAGAGATTTTCCATCTGATTGCATATTTTTCAATATCACAGATAACTAAATGTACATGGTATGATAACAGTCATCTTTAACATCACGGTGATCTATTGTTTTCTCTGTGTGTCTGTTGATCAACGCTCTTCGTGGCCTGCAGTTTCAGTCTGTCGATACTTTTCTCACTAAAAATAAATACTCACGCATGCAAAGCTTTCCTGTACATTGCATCAATTTATCTCAACTGTTTCACATTTCAGTGATGCACAGCTGCAGAATCCCATTTTCAGCTTTCACTAGTTTAGCAGTAACAAAAGTTTTGATGCTTCACAGTTTCGTCATGTCCAGACAAAGATTTGACATCCTGGATCCTAAATAAATCTCTCTTTCTATAGGCTCATCATGTTGCATCATCAGGGGAGGGATTTCTAATGAACAGGGCCTGTCTGATAGATTCAGAGAAAACTCATGTGCAGGATCTTTTCACTGTAGCCGTTTTTGCAGTGAGGATTATCCAGGTCCACTGAGCCTCACATGATGCAGAGTCCGGAGACCTGAGGAGCAGGGGCCCTGCTGTAAGTATGGATCAGCAGATTCACTGAGTAGCTTCTTTGCTTTAAGAGCCTAAGGGCAATGCAAATTATGACACTCCTGTCGTGGAAGACGGGATCACCTCCAAGTGTGGCCTCAGCTGATGGGCCAGGAGTATCTGAGTGACTGTCTAAAGTTGGAAACACAACATGGAGCTGCGTCAAACACGGCTGGCTGCTCAGTTAGCCACACGGCTGTTAGCCAGCTAACGTTGAGGAGCGGTTGTTGACATTTTAGCTGCTAACTAACTAACTAACTTTAGGAGTTAGAGGGCATTTTTAAGATACGTGTACAGTTTTTGACTTCACTATTAGCCTCCATGCAACCGTTCTGCAGCCTAAAACAGTCCCGGTAGCGTTAGCTGCTGCTTGGCTCGGGTAATTTTAGGTCACAGACATGGTAAGTTTACGTTGAGCGGCAAACGAAAACACTGAACGTATTTAAAGCTAGCATACTATAAGCTAGCTTGAATGCTTTACCTTTAGATAACGTGAATCCCGAGCTGGGTAATGAGGGCATCGGAGGCATTGGCACCTGTGGCACGGCAGGTAAACTTGGGGTTGTCATGTTTTCCTGGCCGGTGTGTTGTTAATGCTCAGCGCTCAGCAGCAAGGTCAACCACAGAGTCTTATCTGAACTCTGTCTGCTCCTCCAGCGCCCTGCCCGGCCCTCCGCCGCTACGTCACTGCACTGTAACCAATCAGGACTGAGGAGGAGGGAGTGAAATTCTATCAGAGCAAGATAATAAACACCAGCGTACTTCCGGCTTCGCTTTAGTGCCGCTTAGGACTGAATAAAATATAATTTTTTGATGCATGAATTTTCTTTTCCTAGATGTTTTTTTTTCCCAAAATCATTTTTAGACGATACCTGAAATACTATTGATTTAGTCTGGCTTTTATTTAATGTGAACTTTGTAATTATTATTTTAAATAACAATTATATACGTATATGTAGAGAGAGAGAGAGAGAAAGAGAGTTTCTTCTCAAGAGTAACCTCTCAACAAAGGACAGCATATTTAATTACAGAGACCACTTCACTTTCATATTTTGTTTATCACTGACTGTGTTTTGGTTGTCCAATCTTTATTTTTTGTGTTGGATTTTCATTGTGAAGCACTTTGAGCTGCACCCCTTGTATGAGAAGTGCTCTATAATTAAAGTGTGCATATTATTACTATTATTGTATTATTTAAGATACAAAGGGTTACACGCTTACCTTCATAAGGATGTCGAGAAATTTTGTATGTATGTATTTATTGTGCAAGTTAATTCTTGACCCTAAACGTTATTTTGTAC
>NW_024628502.1:0-3352 GCF_008729295.1 Plectropomus leopardus | reverse complement strand
TCCGGCATCATTCAAAATTCAGCCAGCACAGAGTTTGAAAGAGACTTAACAAGGAAGAGATATATATAAAAAAAAGTAACCATCACAATCCGCTGTTTACAAACCTGTTTTCTGGACCATCTGTGATTTTAAACATGACATTATGAATAACAGCTGACATAGTTATGTTTTAACCATTTAAAAAAACTGCACATGCTCAATTTGGGGGGGGGGGAAGATTTAATAAACTTATTTTTCATTTTGGAAAAACTGCAAAATGACAAACTGCAAGTGTTTATTGAACTGTTACTCGTAACATAAACATATATACATGTGATGTATATATGATTTGCTTTTTCTTAGGTTATTTACTCTGACTCTTTCCATTTCATAGATTTAACAGCACATCAGGGGATCTACTGATTTATAGCGTTCATTGATCCATGCACTTAACTTCCCCTCTGTCTGTCTTCATGTGTCGATGCAAAGCATGCTACTGGGATCTCTTATAGAGACTGTGGCAGAGCTGTCTGTTGCAACACACACACACACACACACACACACACACACACACACACACACACACACACACACACACACACACACACACACATGCACGCTGCGCGCGCTTACGCAGACTGTGCACACATACTCTCACACCTATAATACCAAGTGTTTTCAACCTGACATCCAGCATCTCACTACATGACAAAGCAATCAAGGCGATATTCCCAAACCACTTTTTAAAAGGAAGTGTGTGTCTGTGTTAAGTGCCTTTAACAGTCGCGCACTTCCTTTTATGTCTTGTACATAAAGGTATCGATATCTGTCACGGCAGTATGACTTAATAGATTTTGTGTGCTTGAGGAAAAGTTTTTTTTTTTCTTTTAGTCCTCCTGTAGTTTCACATTGTTTAGCCTCAAAGCCTTTTACCTGACGATTGTCAAAACATATTCTTAAGTTGAACTCAGAAAATAGTTAACTACATATTCAAATGCATCCTGTAAAACATTCACAGACAATACATTGCACACACCCATATAGTGTTTAAATGGTAATCTAATAACAGCTGTTAACCCTTTGAAACCAGGGCAAACTGACTTTACTTTCAATAATGTGGAAAGAAGTCAATCACCAACTTAGAAATTACCCCGAAATCTGAAAGAAATAAGTAGAAAGTACAAAAAAATTGATTGATTGACTGATAATAACGATGTTATCTACATTTTGAAATGGTAACATAAAAAGGCCGAGAAGACAGCAATATTGACTGATGTTTTTTTTTTTGTTTGTTTCAAGTCTAAACATGTATGGTATAGTTTATATGTTTGTGTTTGTGTGTTTCAGGCCATGGTTGAGAAGCTGAAATCACAGCTGGACGCAGCACAGAAAGCCAAAGAGAGCCACACTGCCCGAAAGAAGCTACAAGAAACGGCTAAATCAAAGGTTTGTAAATACTTTATGCAAGTCTTACATGTTCAGTGTCGTAGTCATTGTTGAACTAATCTAACTTGTTTCCATGAAGGAAGATTAAATATTAGAAGCACCTTGTATTACGCCAAAATATAATCCAGCATTCAGTCACACCACGAAGTGCAGTCTCCAGAGATGCCATAAAGTTCAACTTCTCTATCAAACAGTTTCAATACTCTTTCTCCAAAAAAGGAAACAATGCGTTCAAAACAGATGGAATAAAAAAGAACTAAAAAAACACTTTTTTTCCTGGAAATAATTTTTCCCTGCCCCATTTCTTTCCTCTTTTCATCTGTCTCTCTGCTATCTAAATATTCGCTGTTTCATGAGAGCAGTTTTCCCCTGTGCTGATATCTATACGGCAATATTTCCCACAGATTTACTACATGTCCAAAACACACTGATACACACTTGACTAAAACACACTGCAGATTTTTACATGTGTAATTGCATACATTTCCAGATGCAGACACACCGTCCCACTCACTCAAAATCATGCATAGATATAACCTCATGCACACACAGGGCAGATATAGATCCAGAGACTAGCACATGGCCCTTAACCAGACACACACAAACACACCGAATCTTTCTCTGTCAGATTTATCTGCTTCTTTTTCCTCTCCCGTAGTCTAAATGCTAATCCAAACACTCAGGGCTATATTTTTTCGGAACTTCACACACACACACAGCAGGTTACGGCAGCATCCATCTCTCTTACTGTGCAGGGAGGAAGAGTGCCTCACACACACACACACACACACACACACACACACACACACACACACTTGTCTTCAGATGAAACTAAACTCTGCCGTTACGTCTGACTGCTTTTAAAAGGAATTTGTTTGTTTGAAGTCTCTTTATTTCTTGGCTCTTACATCTTGCTGCCTGTATGGAAGCGGCTCCTGTTTGGCATTTTAGAAGACCCTAATGGGAAACAAATGTCTGTCAGCATGCTGATGACACTGTCCTGCCCGGGGTCATTCAGAGTGTGCCCCCCCGTGTTTGTGTGTGAGAGAACAAGAAAGAGACAGATCGAGAGGGAGATTGTCGAGATTATACGTGCCATCCTGTCTATGTATTACACTACAAGCAATATATAGAAAGCAATGGCAGTGCCCTGACACCTCAGCACTGCTTTATCTCCTCTCTTTGGCATTACCAATGCCTTCTCTGGCCACACGCACATGCAGGCGCACACACACACACACACGTATATGCAGAAATAAATGGAGGCCTATTTCCGATATAAGCAGACTCCAGACAACTTTATAAACACATGGAAAGCTGGCTGTGATTATTTATATAACCTTTATTTTATCATTTGCAAATTAGGCCACATTCAACCCTACAAAGCCTGTCCTGTCTAAATTAGTAGACTGAGATGAATTTATCAAAACATTTCTGAGAAAATGTCATAATTCTTTTTAGTGCACTCATTAGCTGAGAGGCACTTCAGCTCTCTTAGAGATGGAGTGCTGTTGATTTGCACTCTTTGGAGATCCTTCCAGTCTGTCTTGTTATAGAAGACTTTTGGCTTGTCTTCACTATTCAGTGTTTTGACTCTTGCTGTCTGTCTGACTCATATTTTCACTGCATGCTGCGGAGCCTTGAAAGGCCTAACTGTGTCGAGTGGAGAAAGGGAAGATTCTCCTCTATCATTTTGTTTCTGACAGTCCAGTTTCATTTCTTGTGACTGCCTCCTATCCTCTCCGATACTCCCAACTTGCTCTTGTTTTTGGCTGTCTCTCTCTACCTGTCAGGTCCAAGTTCAATCTTTGTGCATCTCAAACTCCAGCTTCTCATAACAAGCAAACTTTTAGGTCGGGACGGGCGTGTGTTAACGGCTAAATTGGTAGAGTAGCAGCAGTTTTATCAGGTCATTCTACCTCGGATT
>NW_024628501.1:0-2782 GCF_008729295.1 Plectropomus leopardus | reverse complement strand
TGTGTGTGTGTGTGTGTGTGTGTGTGTGTGTGTGTAGCATAAATGTATAAGAATGTCATAAAGAATTATGATTATAGTTTTAAGTTTAGTTTAGTTTTAAGTTCACATTTTACCATTTCTTTTCTTGTAATTTGCCGGACATTTCTTGCAGGGTTGCTCACTGCTTTTTTTCATCACAGGAAATTAAACCAATTTTCCCAGGTCCCAGAGGTTAAAATGCTTGTGAAAGGCATCAACAAAACCAAAGTTGATCCCAGTTCTGAAGGTTTAAAAGGACACTTGGAGAATTTAACAAGAAATACTCCAAAAATAAGAAATTAGTAAAATGATTTCCTGAAAATAAGCAAAAAGAAAGTGAAATAAGAGAAAAGAAGTGAGAAAATTACATTGAGAATATAGTTTTTCTGTAGCATGGTATGGTATGGTAAATCTATAATCATAAGAATTATGAGTATAGTTTTCTAGAAAATTTTCCCTGTTTTTGATAAAAATCTACTAGGATGTCCAAATCTGCCCAAGCATGATTAAGCAATTTTTACATTTTACTGTGAGACCGTGAGAATCACTCAAAGCCTGCAATAATGATAAATGAAAAATAAAAATTAGCCACAGCCACTGAAAAGGGGTTAAACAGCTGCAGGTTCCCTTCCTCTGATTTATACCACATTTATTGTATTTTTTCTATAATCATATGCTTCTAATGTGAACTTTTTATCTGGAAAATTGTATAGCTGTCTGATAGATAAACTTGAGTTTAAGGTGCAACATTAGCTTTTGAGAGTGAAGCATATAGTTGCAAAAAATGCAAGTAAAGTATAGCACAAGTACCTTAAAAGTGTCCTTAAGTACAATATTATAGTGAATGTATTTGGTTACTGTGCAGCGCTGGAGGTCAGGCAAAACGAGAAAATGAGGGGAAAAAGAAAAAGTTACAGTATGAAGTAAATGGTGCCATAATGTAGGTCACCCAAACAAAGTCTCAGGTTGAATTGCAAGCAGCTGTCCTGGCCACTTCCTGCCTGGCATGGAGACGGAGTGCTGAGCTCGATGGTTGTTCCTGCGCCGCCCAGCCGCGCTGTACGAGTTCAGCATTAAAATGGCTGACAGAGAGACGGAGAGAGAGAAGGAGAGAAAGAAAGAGGGAGAGAAGCCAACATGGCTGCCAAAGGTCTCATCTGTGTTCATGTCCGTGACCTGGAAGATGGGACGGAAAGCAGATGTTGACGCATAAACTCGATAGTTCCTGTAAACACACATCCAGATTACTGTGTGAAACAGACAAAATTAGGTGAAAGTGTGTCTGAAATGTGTTTTCCTCCCACTCAGCATGGTTATATTTTGTATTATATCTTGTCTCACTGCCACACTGCTAATTTTCAGATATTTTTTTGTCATCTTTTACAATTTTTTTGCAGTTTGCAGGACATTTTTTGCCGAGTTGCTCATTATGTTTTTGAAGGATAGTAAACCAGTTTTCTCAGGTGTCAGAGATTTAAATGCTTTTGAAAGGCATCTGAATGCAGCACACTTTAGCTGCTGATGCAGTCGTTAAAGGGTTAATTACCAGAATAACCAGGATGAGAGAGAAACAAAACAGTGGCTGCACAAAATTCATTTTAATTTACTCTGGAATTTCCTAAACTTTAGGGGTGTAAACCACAAATCACTAAATAATATCGTATCAGTTCTTTGGATAATAATGTGATTTTTGCTGACATGATACATTTTCTGCAATTGATGTGAGACAATGTTGGTCACAATATCCATAATGTCTTTTTCTTGGCTGCTTACCAATTAATCAAGCAAGCAAGAAATCAGTCAATCAGAAACACATAAATTAAAAATAAGACTTTATGATCAAGTAAAGCATAAAAAATAGGAGTACTCATTAAAACCCGTAACTGAGGAGACGCTACCATAAGTGAGGAAACACCACAGGCAGCATAAAACCTATAAAGAGAAAGATAAGAATAAATAAAAAAAAAATAAACAAATTGATAAAATGATAATAGCCATAATAAAAAATAAAATAAGTAAAATACTTTAAAAAATAGGCAAATGGAAGGATAACAGTATAAAGTAAAAATAATAAATATGTTAAAAAATAATAATCAATAATAATCAAATAATATAGGAAGTAGTAAATCTGTGGAACAGACTAAAATGTATAAATAAATAGTCGATAGATAAATAGAGTTTAATTAAAAGCCAAACTATAAAAGTAGGCCTTGTCACTGTTTGCCTGGCACTTCAAATCAACACACCGTCTGTAACATTTTACTGAAAAATATCATTGCACAGGAAAGTTTTGCACAATTTATATACTTAAATATATTTTCTGTTTGGTAATGATGCTATTATTATGTATTTCAGCAGCATCTACGTATCCATCAGTGATGCAGCGGAGCACTGAAGTGTCTGCAGAAAGATGGATCGGTCCAAACAGTTAGTGCGCATGAGAGAGCTCCAGAGACAAGTGGATGAACAGATGTGAGCAGAAAAAAATAGAAAAGGTGGGTCAGTCAGGTCAGTGTACAGTAGATTCACAGCAGCCTCACGTGCAACAGCAGCTCTTCCTGCGTCTCACTAACCGACACACAAGAGATATAATCGAAGCCTCGTCTGTTTACATTCAGCTTAACCATTCAAGCTACTTATTAACTTCTACCTCTGCTGAGGTTTGCGATCGTGTTTTGTATATGTGTTTGAGAAATGTTCCACGAATTGCAAGAAATTTGTAGATTTAGAAAATATTTTTCTTACCAACTAGGGAAAATCTATA
>NW_024628500.1:0-1671 GCF_008729295.1 Plectropomus leopardus | reverse complement strand
GATAGTGGCTAAAATCTAGCTACCGAGCAAGCAGAGAGATCTAAACAGCTAAAATAAAGCATAAATGGTTAAAAACAGATTGCTAAAAGTATTAAACATGATCAGTTAATGTTTCAATTACGGATTCACAATATTGGATTTTTTGCCGATCATTGCAACTCATTTGGCCGATAACTGATATGATAACCCAAAAAAAGTCTTCAAATGTTTGACTGAATGCAATCGATAAATTGCTGAGATCTGAAAGTTATGGATAAATGGTGAAATAGATGAAAATAACAGAACAACATTTGAGACACTTAAAAAACAGATAAATTGTTGAAATAGCTAAAGACTTTAGATAATTGGTTGAAATATCCAGCTGCCACACATTTCAGGTGAATTTGGAGCACAATGACTGGTTAATCTTGGCTGTGGAAGTAACCCCAGACTAAAAAGTTGGAAACTATCATGTCCCCAAGTGTGACTTATAATTAATATGCCTTAGATGAGTAGAAATGTGTACAAAATACTAGCAACTTAACCCCCGAAGTAATCATATCAGTGTTGACCTTCAGTTTGCCATAGTGGTTGCGCCTCAGTAACATTGGTGCCTGCTGGTTTCTTGGTGTGTGTTTACAGCGTGTGAACGTCTGGCACATTTGAATTGGCAAAGAGCTCGACCATAATGAAAATCTCACCGTGTGGCAAACCTTTCAGCTGCTTGTGAAGTGACATGTTACAGTAAAATACAGAGAGATGACCTGATTGTAAAACGCACAAACACATGCACAGACATCATAGCAGGTCCTGGTGCTGCCGTAATGATTGCTAATGTCTTTCTGTCAAGTAGGAGCTAAGCCTGTGAAAGCAACATGAAAGGCGACTGCTCCGGGTCTTTCTACAGTCCCGCTGCAGGCCAATGCCAGCACTGAGCCGCAGGCCGAGTCTGGCTGGCACAGGAACACCACTCTGCACAGGTCTGCAGACTGTCTATCTGACTTCACCTCTGTTCTGTACCAAACCACAATTTGAAAAGCAACAAGCCTCCAGCTTCTCACAGGCTGCTCTTAATAGGATTCTACATGTGTACATGTTTTTATATTTTCAGAATATACAAGTGGTTATAATGAGATATTCACCATATGGAAGAAGGAACACACACTTTGACAACATGATTGATGGTCAAAAAATACAATAAATGATTTTCTTTAGAAGAGCTACAAAGCAACACGTTCTTAGTGGGCACAATCATAACACTTTAAAGAGCGAAACTTCTATATTTAGGGCAAATTGAATGATGAATGTAAAGATTTTATTATTTTTCCCTGCTATGGTCATATAGGTTTCAAATGTCGAAACCAGAAATGGCTACTTTCTGAATAAATTGTACATGTCACTGCTGAAATAGTTCAAACATTTCAAATGGTCAAAATTCTGAATCACTTTAAGTTGAGGTTAAAGCAGTTCAAGAAAGTGCACTCCAAGTAGTCAAAATCAAAGTTGAAGTCAAAGATCTTAAACTAGTTGAACATTCGGTTGAGGAATAAAAATGAGTTCATGTGTCAGTTGACATGTTTCGTATGAAAGCAGTTGAAGTTTCAGTGATGAAAGCATCTGTATTTTAATATGTTAGTTAATGACACATTAGAATGGCTTAACTGGTATGAAAAATCTGAAATTATTTTATAA
>NW_024628499.1:0-2657 GCF_008729295.1 Plectropomus leopardus | reverse complement strand
ATATGGTAATTTTCTTCTATTTTACTTTTTTTTTTTTTCAAATTATGGGTCACTTCTTGCCAACATTTTCATTGTCTTTCAGAGCAAACCAGTTTGCTCAGGCTGTTAAGGGTTAAGTTGTTTTATGAAAGGCGTCTGAAAGCAGCACAAGAAAACCGGTGTCGAGACAAGTTTCAAAGGGTTAAAGAAAACATGCTTTTCAAACCCACTTTCGGGTTTGGGGTTAAGATGGTATTAAAATATATACAAAACACGACAATTTAAAGTTGAATGTTCCTCCCTTAAGACAAAACAAAAAACAGAAATCCCCCCCCAATCCTCCTCCACTTTGCACCACCTCATCCCCTCTTATAAATAACGAAAAGTCCCTAAAAATGTCTGCAGCATTAAAAAAAAAAACTTTATATTTCTCGGTAAGATTAAAAACTGACTTTAAAATGAAATACCGAGCAAAAAGACGCACACGGGAGGCAGCAGCTGAATCTTTATGTAATTATATGTCGGCTAACATTGACTTTAAGCAATAAGAAAGTATTAATTTCGTCAAATTACTACCAAATATACACAGAGCTACGGGTTAGCAGTAAATGTGTGTTTGTGGGTCAGTGCAGCTGCTCAACTGACAAACGTCCCCCACATTCATGCTAACGTTAGCACGGAGCTTTTAGCCTCGTTAAACTGCTGATCTGCTCAAATAAAACCGACACGCTGCTTTGACTACGACGGATCTTCGTGAATTCACATGAAAATATTCAATTAATATGATATCACGGCGCACTTACCATGATTTCAATAGTTTTTCTGTCGGTGTTCGTCGATTTTCTCGGATCTTTGCTTCTCCTCGGATGAGTTGACCCGTGACACCGGAAGAACATCTGCGAACTACAACCGAAGCATCGGGAGTTGTAGTTTCTAATAGTTCTGGTGTTATCATCGCCGATTTTAGTCCGCTGATGGTTAAAAAACTCAAATCAGTCGACAGAATCACACGCATACGTGTGAGTTTTATCTAAATTACCAATATTACTAAAGCGCAATAAAAATAATAAACAAATATTAAGCAACGTTTTGATCCTGAATGCTCCCTGAGTGAGGAGAGCAGGAACGCCCAGGAAATACGTGTTTCCTACCGAAATATAAAAATTAACTTTAGGAAAATATGATATACTTAAATAGATTTGGCTAAAAAAAAAAAAAAAGATTATATTCCCTATATATTTTCAAAGATATTGAATTCAAAACATACTTGATTGCTGTTATACTCAAAATTTGAAAATTAACAAAAACTAAAAGACTATTTGTTTTAAGATTTTTTTTCTCCATCTGTTAAACAGACCCTGAAGATTTTTTGTTAGTTTATTTATTCATTGTGTAATTAAATTTATTTTTCATTATTTTGAATTATGATTTTTGTGTTTTAAATGTATTTTATACAACTTTTATAATGAAAATATGTAATGTAGATAATCCATGTGTTTAATATATTCAATATTTTGTTTTTGTTATGTTTTTTTTGTCCTTTCCCTACATGGTTTTTATTTATCATGCGATTGAATTTATTTTACATTATTTTTATATTATGAAATATATTTTATTTAGTTTTTAATGAAAAAGCTGAAATGTGCATACTGCACATGTAGAGTGTATTCAATAATTTATTTATTTCTTTCTGTTTTTTTTTTTTGTTTTTTGCTCTTTTTGTATAATACACTAATCCCTGTATACTGAATCTGTATTATGCTCTTCTGTTTTATTTAAAAAAAATAAATAAATAAAAAAAAAAAGTGGGAGCAGGAAGTAGTTTACAGCAGCGGCCGGAAGTTCTGTGTGAAGACAGGAACAACAAAGAGGAGAAAGCGCCCGGGTTTTAAACCTGCTTGAGAACACACCAGAACACAAAATCAAGGAAATTAGCTATCGTCCACAGTAGGTGAGTTAAATGATTTCACACTCGCTTTTCAGGGCCTGTGTTTTGTTGAAGCTGTGTAAGTTTTGTAGCGTTTTAGCCTCGCAGCGCGGCCGCTGCCTGCTCTGCCGTTATGGCATTATTGGCCACCTAGCCGATTTAGCTGCTCGCTAATAAAGAAATAACTCTGTGAGAAATGAAGACAGCGAGATTTTTAATGTTGCCAAACGACACCTTTGTGATAGAGACCAAGTAACGTCAGCAAAAAGTCTGATTTTAACGTCACCAGTTCATCAGAAAGAGATTAATTATTATTCACCGGCGTTTAATCAGTAACGTGAACGTTTCGTCTCCACTGCAGCTAACAGTTAATGGTTCAAATCTTACTTTTTTAACGAAATTGATCGTTTTTATCCTAATGTGATGATGCCTAATGGTACATCTTTAAATTTCTGAAACCTGGATCGACATCACTTTTCTTGTGCTGCATGTAGATGTCTCTCTATGATATTTTGATACCTGAGTAAATTGGTTTGATTTCTGTCATAAACATGGGAAAAAAGGCAAAGAGCAACTTGGCAAGCAATGTCCCAGAAATTGCAAACACATATTGTAGATTTCGAAAAAAAAAGCAAAAATGTCCAGTGATATTTAAAATGTAATTACAATTTTTCTTAATTATTTTATTGTTGTGTTTTTATTCTGCTGTCTTGACCAGGACTCCTTTGGAAAATAGATAATTCCTAGTTAA
>NW_024628498.1:0-1030 GCF_008729295.1 Plectropomus leopardus | reverse complement strand
GCAGTCAGTCGTTCAGCAGTTCTGTATTTTTAAAGTCAGACTGAATCAAAAGGTTTTCAGCTGTGGGTTAAAAATGTCGTTGAAAGCAGAAAAACATCAACCTGGACGCCGTGTGTTTCTGCCGCTCGTCATTTTCAGGCCCCTGACAGTCTGTGGCCCCCTGTGTTAACCGGCCTGTGTTTACTGGCCCCTGCAGGTCCCCCGATGCCCCCCCTCAGCACCCGGGTCAGCGACCGCGCCGCCGTGGTTACCAAGTCCTCCATCTTCTTCAGGTTCAACTGCAGCTGGTTCAGCGATGTCAACGGAGCCATCAAGTTCTTCACCGTGCTGGTCTCTGAGTCTGACGGTACAAACATCTGCTGCTCTACATGGTCGTCATGTTAACTGAGCGCTGGAGCCTTCTGATTGGCTGCTTCCCTTTGTGCTCTGCAGGTGTCGGCGAGGAGCAGCCAGAGCAGCAGCACCCGCTGCCCTCTTACCTGGACTACAGGTCCAATAGCTCCGTTAAATCCTACCAGACCAGCTACTTCCCCAGCCGCTGCACCGAGGGCCCCGACAGCGGCTCCCGCAGCTTCGACATCACCCTGGGGACCGGGATGGACTCTCTGGGGGGCCCCTGTGATCCAGACACCGGCAGAGACCTGAAGCTGTTCTGTGACGGGCCCCTGAAACCCAAAACTGCCTACAGGTTCTGAATGCATCACAGCATACACTCAGCATGTATCCCTTCAAAACCTGCAGCCACATCAGCGTTCACAGGCATTTTTACTGTGAAAACTTTAGTTTGACCAACGTTCACAAGCATTTCAACTTTAACTCTGAAAACCAAAGTTCCATTTCTACAAACTGTGACTCGCTCTAACGTGTCGTAAGATGATGTCCTGTTTTTATTCTGTTACGGTTTCATCTTTTCCACAATTTATGCATTTTCTCTGAAAGAATTTCTGCAGTTCAGAGTTCAGCGCTGATCAGAAGCAGAATATCTCGACTAGAAATGTTTCTGAATGCTCATAATATAAAGTCAGATGAC
>NW_024628497.1:0-2043 GCF_008729295.1 Plectropomus leopardus | reverse complement strand
GAATATCAGAGTAATATGTCAAAAAACTATAGAATATCAGAGTAATATGTCAGACAGTTTAATGTCAAAATAATTAAGTAAAAAGTCAGTATGTCAAAACTCATAGTATGTTAGAAAAAGTATAGTACAGTATAGTATATTTAAAAAAGTGGAATTCCTAAAAAAAATTAAATAAATCCATAGAAGTCAGTACATCATGCAAGAAAATCATGATGTCGAGAAAGTGTTTTTCTCACCCGTATGATAAAATTACAGCCAATTCTTAACAGTACGTTATAAAAGCAATAACATAGTACGTCACAACAAAGTATCGTGTAAGAAAAAATCACCAAAAATATTAGTATGTCTTACAAAAGTTACAGCTTAATCAGTTTTGCCAGGAATAATAAAGTTATCACAGATATCTGCGATAAATGAGACAGTGAGGGACTCACCAGTGTCCTCATGGTGTTGAGACGATAGCACAGTGGACTCTCTGAATGTCCCGTATGGTTTTCTGGATCAGTCCATCTGTCCTGCAGACACACGGGACACGCTTTAGAGGGATGCATTAAATAACGTCCCTGATCACAAAACAACGTGTCTGCAGGAGCAGTTCAGGGAGGACACTTTAATGTCTTCACAGACACTTTAATGTCTTCACAGACACTTTAATGTCTTCACAGACGCGTCACAGCTCATCCAAAAACTGCAGTATATTTGCTCCGAGGGGATTTCACCAAAGACACCAAAACCACCACCAATTTGTGAAATAAGTCAGTGTAGTGTGTAAAAAAAGGAGTCATACTATAGTATATTATACTATACAATGTCAGAAAGTTTAATGTAAAAAATAAAAGTCAGTATAGGATATCACAGTACTTCAAAACTCCTAAAAACTCTTAGCATGTTAAATAAATGTGATAGTATAAGTCCAAAAAACACTGTCAAAAAATCAGAAATATGTCAGCATAATTTCTGTCAAACAAATTTAGAAAATGTAGTAATTTAGAAATAGTAATTTCAAACTACAGTAAAATGAATGGTATAATAACAAAAAAAGACAAAGTTAAATTGGCTAAATTTTGTTAAAAAAAAACACAAGTGGGATGGTATTATGTCAAAAAATAGCAAAAACACAGTAAAGCATGTAAAACTCCCAAACTCCTAGTATGTCAAAAAAATACAGTATCATAGTATAAGTACAATTTGTCAAAAAACCAAAAAAAACTCTTAGCATGTCAGACAAATGTGATAGTATAAGTCCAAAAACTCAGAAATATGTCAGCATAATTTACGCCAAACATCAAATTCAGAAAATGTAGTAATTTAGAAAGTAGTACTAGTAGTAGTAGTAAAACTTATGGTATAATAAATGGCTGTCAAAATAAGACAGATCAGTATGCTTAAAAAAACAGTCAAAAAATCAGAAATATGTCAGCATAATTTCTGTCAGACATCAAATTCAGAAAATGCAGTAATTTAGAAAGTAGCAGTAGTAGTAGTAAAACTAATGGTATAATAAGAAAAAAAAGACAAAGTATAATTTGTCAAAATAAGTCAGACCAGTATGCTAAAAAAACACAGGTGGGATATTTGTCAAAAAATAACAAAACGGCAGTAAAGCATGTAAAACTCCAAAACTCCTAGTATATTCAAAAAATTAAGTATAATAGTAGAAGTAGAATTTGTCAAAAAAGTCAGTATTCAAAGGTCTACCACGATGTAAAATAAATAACGATCAACGTGCAGGATTTGGTTTTGCTGGGATCAGGATCATCTTTGATTTTTTGTGCTACATTTATATTTAGAAATAAATTTCCACTTAACGTGTTTTTTAACGTGCATTTTTTTGCACGGTATATAAACATCAAAGATTTATCGCGTCATAAAGATAGATTAAAGATTATTTGAAAAATACTTATTTGAAACTTGCAGCAAAATGACAAAAGGCACTTTAAAATAACTGAGACTTTTTCGTCGAATTAGATCCATCAGACTCCGAGAAAATCGGGTGCAGATTTAAAAAATAACAGTTACTCTTTAAATTGATACTTTTAAGTT
>NW_024628496.1:0-2016 GCF_008729295.1 Plectropomus leopardus | reverse complement strand
AATTAATATTCGATATTAATGATCGGGACTGTTGGTTAAAACATTAACTCAATAAAAGTAGAAAATAATATTAACATATGATATTTTTCGTTTGATTTTGAAAAGCACATTTTGTGTGCTGAGCAATACGAGTGTGTATAATTGCCCCAATGCACCACACCCTTTAGAAAATTCTGACCAGATAACACAAATTAAAAAGGTTTTCAAATTGAAATATTGGTCTTGGACTACATTTGTACCTTCGCCTTATGGCTCATTTGCAGGGCCACAAGATGTCTAAATATTGAGCTAAGTTCATCAATATGAATGTCATGCATTTAATTTGAATTCTGAATGGTCTCCATATTTCCTTAAGGGATAATGCCTCTCATATTATGAACTAAGATGTTATTTCTGTGCCCCAGGACATCCTGTGGGCTCATTTAATGTTTGTGCCAGCTTTCACATTCCAAATGAGATTTAGATTCAGGTTCTGACCTGTTGGTAATGCTGGTATAATAATGTGGGTTTAACAGCACAATTTCAGGATTAACACGTTTATTTAGCAAAAATTTAGTTTTAGGCAAGCACACAAGCAGCTTTTTCAAATTATGTACTTACAAATACAAGTTTTTTTTGCATGTTTCTAGAATCTCCTACATCACCTTTTAAATTTTGTCTTACACCGTGTCCTAACTGGATGTGAGCGTCAGATATTGAACCGCATCGCATTACATGGCATGCTCTGTGTCCACTCTGCACCCATTAAAACAGACCTCCGTCACTTCATGTGAACAAACCACTAACCTATCAGCTGTGGTCTCAGCGACATACCCACTGAAAGATGTAAGCACTTACTTTCTCATTACTCACATTTACAATGGTACTATTGCGGATAAATTATAGATATCATTAGTGTAGCTTCCATACTACATCGTACCATCATCTCCACTTTGTAATACATGCTAGCCTTCTGACATCCCACAATATTTCACAACATTTTCAGAAACATTCAGCCCCCTCGGGATCTCCCCCTGAAGAGATGCTAACTTACTGTAGCGATTCCCACATTCCCATCATGCCTAGTGCTGGAGTGCGTAGTTTTACCTTTGCAGTTAAGTTTACTGTTTAATGCTCCAAAACACAATATTACTTTATGTGGGTGTTTAAAATGTGTCAGAACATGGTGGCTTGCTGGCTATTTATTTACTTTTTTTATTAGTGAGGTGCCCGTTAAACTTAAAATAGCAATGCTAACATGAACTGATTTGCTTCGGATATCCGTGAAAAGTAACTGTACCTCTACCTATATAATGTATTTTCTCTTCATCAGTGGAGGGGATGATCATTGTTAACACATATAATTAGTACATTAGTATATTTTACGCCCTGTGAAGCAGCTAATTATCGCCATGTGCGGCACAAACTTGGTTTGTTGCCTGTGTACAACACATGCCCATTGTGCATCAGCAGCCCTTTGATTGTTTGATTTAAGTTTGATTTTAATTTTTGCAGACAAAAGGCCCTTACAGTAGCTATTCTTTTATCACTTTTGAAATTGCCGCACTGACCTCCCTATTACCATGGCAACGTTGGCTATGGCAATGGCTACAGTAACAGTGGTAATGACAACAACTTGGTCTCCAGTGATTCTAGCTCTGGCAACTACAGCAGCTCTGACTGCAATGTCAGTAGCGTCTGCGGCTCAGACAATGAAGGCCCCAGAAATTACAGCAACAACTACAGTTTCAGCAAGAGGCCATCATATTTCCACAGCCCCCAAAATACTGATGTCACAGTTCAAAACATCATCTTTATGTACATTACAGCTCCATTTTAAAAACACCAAAATGCAAATACAAAGGCACCACTCATCCAAAACACCAGACATTACAGCAAATTACTATCTACAGTCAGTGTGCACTGACAAACGAGAGGAACTTTCATTGTTTTCAGGACCTTTAAGGGTCCTGTTCATTGCGTTCATGTCCAAATAAATACTAATGTAATATGTATAAACCACCAAGTGTCTTGTCA
>NW_024628495.1:0-3217 GCF_008729295.1 Plectropomus leopardus | reverse complement strand
TGTGTGTGTTGTGTGTGTGTTTTAGTGTGTTGTGTGTGTCTTGTGTGTGTTGTGTGTGTGTTTTAGTGTGTTGTGTGTGTTGTGTGTGTGTTTTAGTGTGTTGTGTGTGTCTTGTGTGTGTTGTGTGTGTGTTTTAGTGTGTTGTGTGCGTGTTGTGTGTGTGTGTGTTTTAGTGTGTTGTGTGTGTGTTTTAGTGTGTTGTGTGTGTGTGTTTTAGTGTGTTGTGTGTGTTGTGTGTGTGTGTGTGTGTATTTTAGTGTGTGTTGTGCGTGTTGTGTGCGTGTTGTGTGCGTGTTGTGTGTGCGGTTGCGTACTCTTCTCGCTGTAGGTGCCGCGGATCTTGATGGCGGTCAGATTGTGGAGAAGTTTCTGAAAGTCGGCGTGGCTGATGGTCGGCCTCCAGGGATAATCCGTGCTGTCATGGAGCCTGAAACAAAACAACAACAACACAGATTAGCAGATTATGAGCAGTGATCGGTCAAATTTAGCAGTGTACTGCGGGATTAGGAAAGGAAATACATAAATACACAAACTAAATCCAAAATCAGTCTCATCCAGATTCTGAGAAAAAAAACCTGGACTCATCAGAATATCATCTGGAATTAAAACTGTACACACATTATGAGACAAAACTTAATCCAGATTAGAGTAGAAGATATTATCATCACATTTTAAATCTGGATGTACAGATTATCACAAAAAGGAAAACTCTGTCTAAGAAAAGTCTAACTCAAGCCTCAGTACCAGATTATCAGAAGAGCCACATTTAAAGAAAAAAATCTGATTTAATCCAGATTAAAGAAAATGTTATCATAATTTTAAACCAAATTTTAGACCATGACCAAATACCAGCATAAATCAATATTAATGGACGATGGATATTCAGTGGAACAGATTATGACTAAAATATGTTTCTAAATACAGATTTCACTGCAGATTATGCCGATTATTAGTTATGAGCCAAAATTTGTTGTTGTTTTAATTTAGACACAATGTTGAAATTAGGACAAAATAAATAAATAAAAATCAATAAAAAAAATCTCAGTGGAGCTAAAATAGCAGAGTATCGAGTTTAAATCCATCGGTAAAGATTATAAAAAAAACTACTTGTTAAACTGAATGCAGATTTACACAATTTAAAACCAGATGTTCAGATTATGGAGATTATTATTATTTATTTAAATTCATAAATGCTTTTTTAAGTTTACAACACTTTGCATGATCTGCTGTTTGTGCTTCTCCTGCTGAAATTTGACCAGATTACCAACAGATTAATCAAAAGATTAATACATAATCCCAAACCAGAACAGATAATCCCACCAGTTTCCAGCCCTCCCGCCTCACCTGAATACGTATGTCTGCATGTCATCGCTGGGGTAGGCGTTGCCCTGGGCGATGAGGGGGACGGCCACCCTCAGGTTGGCCCCCTCCAGGACCAGATCCTCGGCCGACAGCCGGGTGTCCCGCCTCTCCACCCGGAACCTCAGAGTCAGGTTCTGCCCGTAACTCAACATGTGGTTTCCCAAAAACTTCTCTGTGACGCACAAAAACACACTTAAACATGAAATTCAAGGACTTTTCAGCACCTTCCAGCACCAGTTCTCTTGAGTTCAAGGATCCAACGCAACATATTGCAGACACGGACCAACAACGACAACTGTGACGAGAGTTTTTACCGTGAGACATCAGGTTTTACTCCACGAGACATTTCAGAAGAAAAAAATCAAGGAGACATTTTCTCAAAATAATGACTCAACATCCTAAAAAATGACTCAGCATCTTAAAAAATGACTCAGTGTCCAAAAATAACAATTCAGTTGGAAAAAAAGATTTTGTATTTCAAAATAAAACTCTATAAAATCTAAAATAAAGACTCAAAATGACTCTGCCTCACAAAATAACTCAAAATCTCAAAAAAGATTTAAAATCTAAATCTAAATAATGACTTAGTTTCTCAAAATTGACTCAAAATCTTAAAAAAATGATTTAAAATCTTAAAATAATGACTCAGTATTTAATTTTTTTTTAACTTAAAAATCTTAAAATAATGACTCAGATCTTTGAAAAGTGATACTGTATCTGATAATAATGACTTTAAATAAAAAGACATAGTATCTCAAAATAATGACTCAAAAAATAAGGAATCAGTTTTTTTAAAAATAATTTTGAATCTTAAAATAATGACTTAAAATCTTAAATAAAGACTCAAGTATCTCAAAATGACTCTGCGTCACAAATAACTGTATCACTGTAATAACGGTATCCTCTCCAAAAAAGCAAAAATGACTGTATCTCAAAATAACGACTCAGCATCTTTAAAAAGTGATTTCAAATCTTAAAATAATGACTCGTTATCTTTTAAAAAAATGATACTGAAAATTATGACTTTAAATGAAAGAAAAAGACTCAGAATCTCTAAATCACCTGTGCGTGCCCGCGTGTGTGTGTGCGCGCGCGCCCGCGTGTGTGTGTGTACCTGGGGCTACGAAGTACATGGGGAAGTAGTCGTCTGAGATGAGGGAGATTTCCTGTCCGCTGGGAGACCACTGCACGGAGACACTGGAACCATCACGCTGCTGAGCGCTCCACTGCTCATCATCTGACACACACACACACACGCACACACACACAGATTTAGAAACCCTCCTCAGTGGGTCTAGTTCTCCCTGCGTGTCGCCTGCAGGCGGCGTTACCTCTGCTGAAGGAGGAGCTGATGGCGTGGACGCTGAAGCCTTCGGCGCTGTCGCACACAGACGAGTGCTGGAAGCAGAAGCAGGGGGTGCAGCCCTGAGGGTTGTTGGGGTCCAGGTTGAAGTAACCCAGTTTACACCTGATGCAGATTTAAAAAAACAACATGTTCACTCTCTGCGTGTCTGAAACGCGAGCCGACACCACGCTGAGATACGAACTATTTAGAGAAAACATTAGAGAAAACACGAAGAAAAAAGAAAAAAATGCTAAAATGGTCTTATTATCACCACTATTTTTTAAGAAAAGAAAAAAAATCTGTATTTTTTCTAAAATCACCTTAAAGAAAAAACATTTTTAAAGGTCACCACAAACTTTTTAAAGGAAAAAAAGTCGACAAAATGTTTTCTTTTAAAATAAATTAAAAAACAGCAAAATGTTCTCATTAAAAAAATCACCACAAATCTTAAAGAAAAAACTGCCAAAAAACTTTTAAAGAAAAGATAATGGCCAAATATTTAAACAAAAA
>NW_024628494.1:0-2855 GCF_008729295.1 Plectropomus leopardus | reverse complement strand
ACGAGTCCTAAGACTACCCGATGACAGAAAATAGGTCTCTTGCGGAGAAAGGTTGGGCACCAATGGTCTAAGAATGTAATTTACATTAAAAGCACAAAACAGACAGTATTATGTATTGTATTATTATGTATGTATTGAAAATAATTCCTTATTCACTAGAAATAATCTGCTCAAAATTCACTCACATCACTTGCTTTACACAAACTGCCTGCAGGAGTTAAGGAGTCCTAAGATTACCCGATGCCAGAAAATAGGTCTCTTTCGGAAAAAGGTTGGGAACCAATGGTCTAAGCAATGGGGTAGGAGGACTAATTGGGAACTGGTGAAGTAATTAAAGTGCAATTAGCTCACAGTCGCCCTAAAAAGTGACATAATTAGGCTGAAATGCACCCAATGACTGGTTTGATTTCCATGATCACAGGTGGATGCTAAAATTACTTCAGAAAATGCTTCTCTCCAGTTCGCATGGCAACCTCGTACATTGAGAAGTCAAAGAATGTGAGAAACAGCAGGGGGCGACTGATCCCTACAAATGAGGCAGAAACACACACTCTCACACAAACACACACACGCACGCACACACACACACATGATTTGAGTGGAGCAGCAGTCTCGCGGGTTGTCATTAGCAACCGTGCCGTGACCTTTTTTCTAAAGATGCTGTAATGAGTCAGATATCAGTTGCTGCCAGAGTGAGGAAATCTTTGCAGTTTGTTGAAATGTAAAGAGGCTGTTTTTTAAACCAAGTCAGTGATTTTTAACGAGCAAACAGCCTCTGGGGAAATTCCCAGCAGTTTTATTTGTTTTTTGCTTTTTTTCAGAGACTAATTTCTGTGTTCACTAAATATTACACATGTATATTTTGCACTGTCGTAAAAATTCTCTTTGCTTCAGATGTTTTGGCTGCTCTGCTGCACATGTGAACTTTAATTTATTTATTCAATCATCCAGCCTTCGTCTTGTTAATGAATCACTGCAGCTTTCCAGATAAAAAGATGATTTAATATCTCATCCCTCATCCACTCTCAGCCCAGTGTGTGAGCGACGAGCGAGCCTCCGCTGGAGCAATTTAACATCTCAAATTTTGATTTATGGCAAGATTACAGGCAGCACATTGGCAGTCCTCACAATGACTTCATAACAGTACAGTGAAATATAACCCGAGTGTTGGTTTGAACTTTTACTCCCACTCCACCTCGGATGTAATGTGGAATCCACAGCGAGTGAGTCCTCTCGTGAAATGATATTCCCCAAAATGAATGTGCCCACTGTTATTGATGAATTATCGAGGAAGCAGCTGCAGAAAGTGAAGCTCTGAGACTTTAGATATGCAGATTTTTCTGTGATAATTCACATTTTAGCTGCACACGGACAGAAAAATAAAGATAATTAATCTTAACTCAACTTAATATAGGCTAAATAAATCAAGATTAGCTAAACTATCTTCATTTTATGTTTTAATTGAAAATGCTATACAGTAAAGCACCTTTCATTTAAAAATTTAGGCCAAAGTGCTTCACATAGCAAAAGTGACATAGCACAGACACAGTTTAACCCTTTGGAAACCTGAACCAATAAGCTTGATTTCGTTAAACACACACACACACACACACACACACACACACACACACACACACACGGAAAAAAAGGCAATGAGCAATGAAGTAAGAAATGACCCAAAAATTAGGACATTACGAAGTAATTTGCTCATGGTTTGGAGTTTTAAATACAACACAGGAAAAGTAATGTCACTCCAGGTTTCAAACCAGCTATACAACAACATTTTGCTAACTAGAAAATAAAAACAATGAAATATGAAAAAAAAAAAAGTAAATAGTAATGATTAAAACTTAAAAACAAGACTGTCATGTTACCCCAAATTAGTTCAAATTTAATTATTTTTAAGCTATTTTGTACTTTCCAGGCAAGATAAACATATTGGCTTTTATTTTCATGATTAACTCTTTGAAACCTGGATCGACATCACTTTTGGATGATGGTTTTATATATCTAAAATTACCTGACACAATTATTATATTTTTAAGCACTTTTCTTAGGTAATTTCCTTCTTTTTTTCTCTTTCTTTAAATTGTTTTCCAATTTTTGGGTAATTTCTCCTTCTTCATTGCCTTCTTCACATGTCAATAAAAAAAAATCAAACCTATTTGCTCACGTTTCAAATGGTTAAAATTGACATTATACTCTGACCTTCCTTCAGATCAGAGTAAGCCCCCAAAGCAACTTGTGTTTGTCTGCTGCTCGGCTGTTAAATTTTAAATGCCTTGGTCAATGCGACTTCAACAAATGTTAATTACATTTTTTACAATTCTCTAACAACGCTAATAAAAAAAGTGATGAAATTTTAGATTCACCTTCCTCTGGAGCCTCAAACCTGAAATCTGAATTGAAATATTTTACGATAACTTTCTCTGGGCTGTTATTTTGGCCACGACACCAAATTCTTTACAGCTGATGTGAAGACACATCACATCACACAGGAGGCACCCGAACGCATCCTACTCTTCTCATCATTCTTCTGCAGTTACCAAGCAACATGATCACATAAAGGCCGAGGGAAGAGAGGAGCCGGAGAGAGAACATGTGTGGGTAGAGGAGAAAGATGCGTGAAAATAAAAGGATGCAGGCAGTCCACAGCCATGTGCATGATTGTGCTCACACAAATACCTCCCAAAGCTCAAATCCTCTCCTCTTCCGTGTGTCTTAACCCTTTAAGACCCTGCACTGACATCGGTTTTGTTGCGTTGTGTTCAGACGTCTTTCAGAAGCATTTAAACTTATGCAATCTGTGAAAATTGGTTTGATTTTTTATTAAAAAAACATGGCAAAAAGGAAAT
>NW_024628493.1:0-1665 GCF_008729295.1 Plectropomus leopardus | reverse complement strand
GATTATAATCACTGCAGACCAACAGGGGTCAGTGTAGAGTTGTATTCTGAGTGGTGACTCTACCTTCTCCTCCTCCTCCTCCTCCTCCTCCTCCTGAATGTCCCCACACCTCTGGGGGCCCCCGGGGTCGGGACTCTGGTCGTGCTTCTGTGTGGATGATGTGACGGACAGCTGCCTCTGGAGGCGCAGCACCTCCCTCTGAGACTCCCTGAGGAGCCTCTCAAATTCCACTCGGCCAGATGGGAGACAGGAGCCCTGCAGACCGAGACCGAAACGCCATCAGCTCAGCATTTTAATTAAGTTTTCACACTGCGTCCCATCGATCTGATCCAATGACTCATCATTTCCACTGATCATACACAAGCTTCATACACATTTTTACCAATATATGAGTTTTTCATGACTTTGAGGCAAATTTCAAAGACCCTAAATTGTCTGAAATGGCCATCAGTTCTTTTTTAAATACACATTATTAAAAAATAATGAATTCATAACAGGATTAAAACTGAACATTTAAATATAACTTTGGGACTGTTCATAATTTATGAGACGAGAGGGTGATTTTTGGTGATGTTTAAAGAACGCAACTTTTTTTTTTCTGTAAAAGATTTGGTTGATCTTTTAAATAAAACTTTTTTTTTATTTTCAGCAATTTAAAAAAAAAAGATATTTTTTTGTTTTTAAGTTTTGGTGGGGACTCTCTTTAAGGAGAACAAAGAAAAAAAATATTTGGGCATTTTTTTTCTTGTCCTCCAAACAGGCGTACTTTCTTCAAAAATCATCAAAATAACACCATAATGGCAACTCTTGTTCCAGGTTTAATTTTTGGCAATTTTTTAAGAAACCTTCAGGCATTTAAAAAAAATTGGGTGATTTTTAAAGATTTTTAGTTTTTTAAACAAACTCTTAAGTGATTTTTAAAAGCTTTTTTTTCTCTTTAAAACACGCCTTCCAAACAGGCATGTTTTCTTCAAAAATCACCAAAACTACACCATAATGGCAACTCTCATTCTAGGTTTAATTTTTGAAGAAAACATTTTGGCTTTTTACATTTTTTTTATTCATTTAGTTTTGCATTTTTTAAAGAAAAACTGAAGAAAATATTTTGGCAATTATTTTTGTCTTTAAAAAACCTTCCAAACAGGCATGTTTTCTTCAAAAATGACACCATAATGGCAACTCTCATTCTGGGTTAAAAGCGAAAGGAGTATAAACAGGCGATGTTGATGTATTCTATGAAAATCTAAATCTGGACATTATATTTAAGGACCACCTCTCCCTCATTGTAAATAAGTGCTGAGGTTGAAGCTCAGTCACTCTCTGTCTGGATCAATAGACGGCTCAGCCTGCAGGACGCGTCGTTATTAACCCCAACAGATGTTTACATGCAGCAGAACGAGCTCTTAAGTCACTGCAGCAGTAATTAAAAACAGGCACTTAGACAGGCAGCCTGTTCCTGCTCTGTCATCCAGTCCTCAGCAGTGACGCAGAGCTTTGTCATGCAGGCTCAGAGTCAGGATGAGAAGTACCCATGATGCCCAGCAGAGAGCGAGCTGGTGGCGTTATGAGCCCGCAGCAGGGACCATGACACCAAACTTAACCCTTGACACCTGAGCAAACTGGCTTCGAATAAAAAAATCTCCCCAAAATTAACAAGAAATTTGT
>NW_024628492.1:0-1906 GCF_008729295.1 Plectropomus leopardus | reverse complement strand
CCATCTTTCTGAAAGAAAATAAACATTTTTGCTCAGGTTTCAAAGGGTTAAACTGCTTGTAAAAAGCATTTATCTGAACGCAGCACAAGAAAACTGTCGTCCATCCAGGTTTCAAAGGGTTAGAGTCGAGTTAAACTTTTTCTCCTGATGATTTGAGGAGCCTCTCGGCGCCGCGTCCGTCCTGCTGTTTGGGTTTGTCTGTCAGACGTGAAAAGCAGCGTGTCTGCTGGTGACGCCGGGTAAATAAAAGTCTATGCGGGCGACTAAAGCCACTAAAGCTTCAGGCCTTGAATGTTTGTTTTCAAGTTCAACATCTGCTTCTCCTGTCGCACTTTCTCCTCCTTGAACGCCATCTTGTTGGCTTTCTTCTCCATCCGCCGCTCCTGTCCAAGCACACAGAGGGAGAATTACAACAAAATGCAGCGTACGCTTTATTTACAATATTTTCTCTGCTTCAGCTTTATGCGGACAGCAGTGTGTGTTTATTTTAGTAAGTGAAGCGGTTATCTTTGCTCTCGTCCAAGCCGCCAAACTCCCGTGACTGAAACTGTAATTCGATCCTCCTTGAACACAGGAGCTGCTGGTCTGTTGTTCCCTACATCTGTTATTGTTATTGTGTTACCCTGAGTTTGGTATTTAACGCTTAATTTAGATTCACTAAAGTCACACAGTAACACAGCAAACTCACTGAGGCAGCGGGAGACCAGCACTCCTGTGTTCAGCCAGCTAAAATTATTTTTGTTAAAGGCGTTTGGCTCCAAAGACAGACGGCTTCGGCCCCCAGACAGAAAAGGCTGTTTGACGTTAAAAAAAAAAAAAAAAAAATTTAAATTAACCAATCAAAAAATAGACATTAAAATTAAAATAATAAAAAATAAATAAAAATAAATGACCAATTGAATTTTTTTTTTTTTTTATTAAAAAAATTACCCGATTGAGACACTTGTAGACAAACAGCTTCCCCAACGGAAATGGCTGTTTGTCTTTAAAAATAATAAAATAAAATTTACCAATCTTTTTTTTTAATTTAACCAAAGAAAGAAACAATTTAGGCAACAAGCTGCTTTCCCCTTGGAAAGAGCTATTTGACATATTTTTTTTTTTTTTTTAAACCAACTGAATTTTTTTAGACTAATATTTCTGAATTTTTTTAGGTTATTATTTCTTTAAAAAAATAACTAACTAAGAGAAAAAAAACTGGTCGTGGCAGTGGTAGACACGCAGCTTCCCCATCAGAACGGGCTGCTTGACATTGACATTTAAAAATATTTAAAGCACACACTGAAACCAATAATGACTTGATTATTGACTGACTCTTTAAGGGACTAAAGTACGTTTTTCTGCTGCTCTTAAAAACCCCACTTCAAAAAAGCCTGAACTAACCCTTCAATCCTTAACATCTTTCCCTCCGTGGTTAGTCATGGTTTTCACGCCTTTTCTTGTCATGACGAGCTACAAGATTAATTGCAATACGCCCTTCTTTGGGTAAATATTTGAGTCCGTGTTGTTCGCAGAGTAAATACAGAGTGACCAGCCTCTAGAGTTAATGCCCATGAATCAGACACGTAACATTAAATACAGATAAATATGAGGTTTTCTTATCGGATTAGCCTCATTATTGCATATTTATTCAGTCTCGGCCTCTCTCTGTCTCACCTTGCGCTCGTCCTTGATGGCCTGTTTCCTCGCCTTCCTCTCCTCTTTGCTCTCGTCTTTGCTGCGCTGCTGAGTGGAGACTCGAGGCAGGTCCGAGTCGTTGATCCTCGTCATGCGCTCCGCCTGCTTGGCGGTCAGACCTTTGGCGGGGAGGACGTCCAGCGGGATGCCCGTCTTTTGGGACACACGGATCGGTTTTGTCTGAGGACAAAAAAACACAGAGGGGTTGATTAAAAGCTCATTTTGGGCC
>NW_024628491.1:0-5228 GCF_008729295.1 Plectropomus leopardus | reverse complement strand
GACTTCATCCTCGTACGACATTCTTGGAGCTTCGTGGCATAAAAGTTTAATTTGAAGAAAAACTTCTGAATCAGCAGTGAGTTCAGCTTCTCAGGACTTTCTTGTGGTTGTTTTTCGGGAGTCATTTCGGCAGCAGGACGGAAGTGATGGATCTGAGGGGCTTTGAGGGGCTTTGTGGTGACGGACCGCAGAGCTCAACATGCTGCAGGCGTGTTGGAGACGTGTTGGCTGGCTATGATATCATAATCTGCTCAGTCAGCTCCTGAGGTCAGACGGCCATCTGTGGTCCCAGACAGAGAGCATTATGGGATACGTGAGGGAGACTGTGGTGACTGGGGATTAGCGATGGATGGACGGATGGATGGATGGATGGACGGGCAAATAGTTGGATGAGTAAATGAGTTAATGATTGTTGGATGAATCAGGTCTAAATGGCAATAATAAAAGTGCATTAACGGGTGATCGGATGAGCTGATGAGTGAACAGCTGAAAGGATGAGCAGGTGGACGACAGGACAAAATTAATGAATTAGCGATTGCAAAAATGATTAAATTAGTCACGCAAACGAAAGAATAAATGGAAAAGGAAGAGAGAATGAATGGAGAGTAGGTGGAGTGATGAGAGAAATGTAGACACGGGCTGAAAGAGCTCGTTACCTCTCAGCAGTGGAAATAAAAGCACTCAGAAGTCAGAGTTTTGACAGTAAATTAAATCAGTTTGATGGATAACACAAACAGAGCGCTCTTAATCTGATGAGTCTGTAAAGGAGGACGGCAGCAAAACAAAAAACACATGAAATCTGTTTAGTGAATAAGTTATTTGATCAGATACTTCACTCAGGTCTGTTTGACGTCGTATCAGGGCCCGTGCATGCACCTCTCCAGCAGAAACACACAAAGGCCAGTATGTCATACACACGAAGTAAAAAAACAACAAGTATGACTCACACGTAACGTAAGCGATCGGTGCAACGATCATGTGCTCGAGCGTCGACAATATCAAAGTGTGCATGACTCATCATGCAGGCATTTTGTGAAACTTTATACAAATAACGCACCAAAATAGATCTTCATATTAACTTCAGTAACCTGGTTCCTGAGCGATGGCAGCACAGAGATTAAAATAAAACAAATTCAGTCCTTCAAATTCAAAGTATACTGGTGCAAATCTCTATATATCACTTTCTCACGTGAAATTCTGCGTCAGTACGTCTGACTGAGGAAGTGCAGCTTAAAGAGAGCGAATAAAGCAGCGACACTTCTGCAAAATGACCGGAGGTCAGGGGCCAGTCGCAGCAGCCCCATACGTCTTCGAAGGATTTTAGGATATTTCTCAGATTTTAGGACATTAGTTGGCTTTTAGAACGTGTCTTGGATTTAAGGACATTTTTAAGATGTTGCTCGAATTTTACTACATTTGTGGGATTATTGACCATTTCTAGGGTTTTCAGACATTTCTAGGACTTTAGGACGTTTCTTGATTTAAGGACGTTTTTAGGATTTTAGGATGTTTCTATGACTTTGGGACGTTTATTTGATTTTAGGAGATTTCTTGGATTTTGCGACATTCCTTGGATTTTAGGACGTTTCAAGGATTTTGGGACATTTCTATTATTTTAGGGCACTTGTAGGACTTTGGGACATTTCTTGGATCTTAGGACGTTTCAATGATTAAAGGACGTTTCTAGGATTTTAGGACATTTGTAGGATTTTAGGACATTTCTAAGACGTTGCGACATTCCTTGGATTTTAGGACGTTTCAAGGATTTTGGGACATTCCTCAGATTTTATGACTTTTCTTGGATTTAAGGCCGTTTTTCAGGATTATGGGATATTTCTAGGATTATGGGGAGGTTGTGGATGGAGGCAGCTGCAGGTGCAGCGTGACTGACACATCTCAAACAGTCATAATGCTGACACAAAGCGGAGCCTGGTGTGTTATGAGCCTGCAGTTATTGCTATTGGTTACTCAGCAGTTTTACTCATGAATAGTTGGCAAACATTTTGCAGCCTTTGCCAAAGTGCCGACCTGGACGAATGCCTAGTTCGCGTATAAGGACGCGCCTGCGATGCCTCCTGCTGTTTTTTTGTTTTTGCTTTTTATTATCTCCACCAGACATCAAACCTGGAGAGGTAATGCGTTTGCTGTGTGAGTGTGTGAGTGTGTGTGTGCATCTGTCTGCAGCTAATGTTACAAACTGCTGCAGAAAGCAGCCTTATTTTTTGTGTCCACATTTCTGACTGTGTGCTGAAGGACCTCTCGTGTTAGCGGTGAGTTAAAAACTTGATTTACTGACTGTTTTATTCAGACATTGATGGCTGATTCTTCACTCCTCTTAATTGGCTCCGCTAAAACAAGAAATATGGCGTCTATTACAGGCCACATTTTGGGAAAAAAAACTCTGAGAGCCACAGAATACTTCGGTGTTACTTTGAACCGCAGAATCTGCAGATTAATTACAT
This sequence comes from Plectropomus leopardus, assembly GCF_008729295.1. Lineage (NCBI taxonomy): Eukaryota > Metazoa > Chordata > Actinopteri > Perciformes > Serranidae > Plectropomus > Plectropomus leopardus. Next base: position 2,766 of record NW_024628491.1, on the reverse strand, counting down.
CAAATGTGTCATGATGAGGTGAAAATTTGATGCTTTGCTTTTGTTGCTTTTCTTGTTAATTCCTGCCATGTATCCTGTTTTAGATTTGATTTGTTCATTTTATTTTCTGTTGAACTGCCCTTGAAGATGAATAAAACCTTATTCAGGCTAAACTAACAGATTTTTTAAATTATATGGCACTTCTCAGACAAAAAGTGCTGTACAATAAGAAAATGACAAGCAGTGAGTGCTTCACATGAAAAGGATTTAAAATGAGCGTAAAGACGGATAAAATACCATTTAATGTAAAATAAGTTACAAAATAAAAAATGTGTTATATAATAATGTAATACGGCATTATGTTACACAGAAATATCATCTTCAAAGTGTTGTTTCTGTTTCTCGTAGCTCTTCTGGCCAGCTGCGATGCCTTCAGACTGGGTTCGTCCCAGCGGGTCATACCGCTCAGTCCTCCAGTGGCCCGTCTGTTCCAGGACGAAGGCCCAGCCCAGCCGCACTTCATCCAGGAGTTAGTCAGAACCAAACGCCACTCAGCCCAAGAGTTAGTGCGAGCCCAGCCTCATCTGGTTCACGACATGGGCCGGCCAGAGATACACGACACATCCCGTTCCCAGGCCAAGATGGATAACTCCTCTCAGATAAACCCGCCGTCGTCCGACGGTCAGCGTGCAGCCAGGACCCGCCCCGCCGTGGACGAAAACCTCGATGTGGAGGACGAGATGGAGGTGAGGATGAGTTCAAGGTGATGTGTAATAAACTGTAAATTTCACTTGTAGCAAGATGACCATCAATCCGACCACATATCGTTGTACTTTCAGCGTATGGTTCATCTGGCGGTTCCTCGGGACTCCACCGACCCGGAGAAGGAGCTCCTCGGTGGACCAGGAGCTGGTGATGCCTCCCTGGAGGCCTCGGGCTTCTACGGCACAGACATGGAGGACAGAGACAGAGGAGAGGAGGGAGGAGAGGACCGAGAGAGGAGAGGAGGAGAGGACGAGTGGGAGAGAGACACGGGGGAGGACAGAGAGAGGAGAGGGGGAGACACCAGAGGAGAGGAAGAGGAGAGAGGAGGAGGGACAGACGATCAAGATGTCCACGGTTTGGATGCCAACCACACAACTCCGGATCTGGACGCTCTGATTGGTTAGTAGAAATTAACTTCCCTACAGAACTGAATCTATAGATTCTATAGATACTGAGCTTAGGGCCCATTTCTGGCCCCTGATAGGGTACCAGGTGGCCCCCCAAGCATTTTCTAATGATTCACTCTGGGATTTTTTTCGTACTTTCCGTATACATAAGGTGCCAGAGTGCATAAAACAGCATCAAAATAGAGCTTGTTTATTTTTTGTTTTTAAAAAAAGTGCCAGTGAAGGAGCCCCGCACCACCAGAGGTCCTCGCTAAGCCCCTCATGTCCCACAATCATAGAAATGTCCTAAAATCCTAGAAACCTCCCAAAAGCCTGGAAGCATCCTAAAATCTTAGAAACACACTAAAATCCTAGTAAACTCCTGAAAGTCAAGGAATGTCCCAAACTCTTTGAAATATCCTAAAATCCTAGAAACATCTTTAAATCCTTGAAATGTCTTAAAATCCTAGAAATGTTCTAAAATTCTAGTAACATCCTAAAATCCAAGAAATATCCCAAACTCATCAAAATGTCCTAAAACCCTAGAAACATGTACTGGGCTGCGACTGGCCCCTGGCCTCCTGTCATTGTGCAAAAGTGGACATCACATTATACTCCCTCAGGTGTCCATAGTCCTCCATTTTTGTCCTCCAGCGGGAGGTTTCGTCTTTAAAGATCCTGCAGATGTTTGCCGTCTGCCTGAAGTGATTAGATGTTTACTCTGGCACAAAAGCAAACTTTAAATCCAACATTTCTGTGGATTTTTCCGTTTGTTCTTCTTCTGTTGTACATTTGTAAAAAAAAAAAAAAAAAAAAAAAAGAAAAAGAAAAAAAAGTGAAAGACTGCATAGATGTAAGTGTGCAGAAATCTTTTTTTTTACAAGTCTGGACTTCTTGATGTTTCCAGCACCTTTCCAAAACTAAGCTGGGTTGAGCTGTGGTCGTCCTGCACGATGTTTTCTGGACGGACATCATGTAGCAGAGCGTGGAGGTGGATGACACATTCTGGAGATTTTTTACTTAAATGTTAATTTTGTTATAAAATAAAAAAATAGACTTTTTTTTTCAGCACCATTAATTTTTATGCCTCACATTGGCGATAGCTGTGGCCAGAGGCATTATGTTTTTGGGTTTTCTGTCAGAACATCTGTAGATCCGTCTGTCTCATCATTGTCAACGCCTCGAGGACATTTTTTAAAATTTGGCACAAACGTCGACCTGGACTTAAAAATGAACTGATTCAAATTTCAAAGGTCACTGTGAACTTTGACTTTTTTGAAATGTGTATGATAATTATGACAAAATTTCACACAAATCTAAAAACACTAAATATTTTGTCATTTTTAAAAAAAGACCACTGCATGTTTCTGCAGGATTTTTCTGTGTAGCTGCTGTGAGTCTTTGTTTAAAGCACGCTGTCAAAACCTCGTGACAACTATAGACAGAGGACCAGCTGACTGAGGTTTATATAGATTTTAACACACACTCACACATGTTTATGACATGTCTCTTTGTGTCACACAGGATACAGTCCGTCTTTCCAGCCCTCCAGCTCCAACCAGCCCGACGTCTCCCCCCCAGCTGAGGTGCACGATTCTGGGCCGCAGGAGCATCGTGCATCCCCGGTCCTGGAGGT
>NW_024628490.1:0-2028 GCF_008729295.1 Plectropomus leopardus | reverse complement strand
AAAAAAAAAAAAAAAAAAAAAAAAAAAAAAAAAAAAAAAATCCTGTGTTTTGTGACCCATCTGCCACCCCATGATATTATTACAAATGTGTTTGTTTACTTTAAATACATTTTTAAAGAAACAGCCAGCGGGGAACTTGCATCCTCGAGCGACTTCTATCTATCAAAGCAGACTGTTTTCATGCACTGTTAGTTAGCTTTCAGATGAAAATTAATGCACCAAAATTTGTTCATATTCAATATAATGATGAGCCAGTAATTTGTGCATAACCCCAGTATTTTGGAAGACTGTGATCACATGTGCAAGGCGTTGGCAGGAGTAAAGAAGGAGGCAGTCCCGAGTGGTCCTGTTAGGAGGCAGGTTGGGGTGGCAGATGGGTCACAAAACACAGGACTTTACCCAAAAGACCAGTTTTTGGGTCAAAAAACACAGGACTCTCCCCCTGGACTTTCCCCAGATGACTGGTTTTCGGGTCAAAAATACAGGACTCTCCCTTAGGACATTCCCCAGAAGACTGGTATGGGAAACCATGTAAACCTGAAGTCATCTGAGGGTATATCCTCACCATGGTTCTTTTCTAAAACTTAACCACAGTAACTTTACTTACCCGAACCCAACCTTCATAACTTTACCTTCATTACCCAACTTAACGTTAAGGACATAATTAATTCGTGGGCTGCTAATTCAAAGTGTATTATTCAAACCTTTGTGTGTTTGTGTATTCTCAAGGGATACCATCCTACCACTGTATGACGGGGACCTCCATATGCTGCATTGGAACTGTCTAAAGCCATTTTTTCACCTAATGAGTGTTTACTGCAATACCGGATAGTTGATCCTTAATGTTATCAATATTTAGACATTTCTTTGTGCTAAAAATATTACAAACATAATTACTTCCGCTTTAATGTAGAACAAATAATGTTTTCTCTCACGCGCGCACACACACACACACACACACACACACACACACACACACACACACACACACACACACACACACATACACACCAACAAAGAGAGAGGGAAACACAGAGAAATAGAAATACTCTTATAGTGATTCCAATCTGCACCATATTGCTCAGTGTGTGACAAACTGCAGTGGTCTCCTGCCAAGGGAAAGATAGAGACTGTGTGTGAGAGTGGAAGAAAGAGAGAGGTGGAGGTGGAGAATAAAAGGTGTGGGAGGGGATACAGAGAGAGACCGCACAGCGGGAGAAAATGACCAAGAAAAAAAGAAGAAAAAAAAAGAAAATGTTTTTGTATTTGTGCCAAAACGGAGCAGGGACAGGACACTATTTGCTAATAAATGACAGCACTAAAGTGACAGTCATTAAAATCTGTGCACACAATGGGCAGCGCAGGTATAATACTTAAAAGGTATCCCAGCCTTCCAGCCAGGATAAGAGTGCATGATCTGAGCATATTTAGGCTTCAAGGACACTTGATTGAAGTCATAAAAATGAAAGATGACTTGTTGGAACGGAGTCACTGCGGAATCTCTCCCTCAACTTCTCATCCCCTCCCTCCTGCCTCCATCCTTCTCTTTTCTCCACCCCTCTCCCTCTCTCCTCTGCGGACGCTTTATCCTGCCAAAACAGTGCCTCCGTCCCTAACCCACAGAGGTAGAGGCAGGGATAATTGAAAAAGTTCTCACGCTGGGAGTTAAGTAAACCAGATAAGAGGACAAGTTGGATGTTAGCTGCACAACAAATATACAGGATGAGTCTGTTTGGTTGGTGAGAGCGTTCGCGGGGAGGCGACGGAGGAAGAGAGATGGTTAAAAGAGAAAGAGGGGAAAACAGAGCAGTGAATGGAGAGTTTGTGTGTGGTAACGGTGTAAGGGCTGGAGAGGAAGAGGAGAGAATGAAAGCTTGATCATACCGACTTTAGCCATCGCTACTGTCCACTGGCTCAGAGTATAATACCCACTTATGCAAATAGATCCACATCTCCACTCCCCTGATATTATGGAAGCTCCAACAACATTTTAACCAAGTGTGTTTTGTGTGTAATGTTTCTGTGTCC
>NW_024628489.1:0-1405 GCF_008729295.1 Plectropomus leopardus | reverse complement strand
AAATATTTAATTATGACAATTACATATATAGTTGGATTTTTTCCCCCTAGCTTTTTAAAAAATCATTTTCTAAATCCACAAATTTCTTGCAATTTGCAGGACATTTCTTACAAAATTACCTATTGCCTTTCTCCCCATGCTTTTGAGAGAAATCAAACCAATTTGCTTATGGTTCAAAAGTAAAAACGAAAAAAAATTTAATTTGAGGTGCGTCAATTGAAATTACCAGACAGTGAATCATGATGGGGTTCTTTCGACCTGACTGCAGAAGAGTGTGTGGCATGAACTCAGCCTGGACACAATAATGGTTGCGGATATTCTCGTAAACCTGGATGTGAGCCGCTCGTTCAGAGCTCAGTACAAACCGGCGGGTCCTGGAATGCAGCCGCGACTACAAGCAATAACGGTGCAGGTCGGCAGATAAGCTCTGTGGCATCACAGGGGACGCCTCGGGTTAAAACACACAGATACAAACACTGCAACCACCTGCAACATTCACAGGGTGAGTCATTCTGCCTCGAAATCCTCTGAAGAGGAAATAAATTCCTCCAGTTTACCGCCAGACGAGGGCGGATTACAGAGCAGAGAGCGCCAAGACCAGGAGCTGAACCCACAGCTCAGCTGGACGAGCTGAGAGTTTAAGCTGCTGTCTCGCCACAACACTACTGACAGAAAGTCTGAACACTCATCAAGTATTCAGATCCTTTACTTAAGTCCAAGTACAAATACCACCATGTACAAGTACTCTGTTACAAGGAAAATGTTAGTAGATGTATGCAGGTATGATCAGCAAAATGTACTCAACCACTTTGAAACTTGTGCAAAGGCAATGAGAAACTGTGCGTGGCACAAAAAACGTCAAGAAATAAGTCAAAAGTAACAAGAAAATTACCTTTCAAAAACAAAAAAGGCATGAAAAAGTGCACAAAATAAAAAACAATGTAATATTTTAAATATATAATTTTAATGATTACACTTAATATAGTTTCCTTAATATCTTTCCGCAGTTAAAAAAAACAACTAATTTTCAGTTACTTTCTTAGTTAATTTTCATCGTTATCTTTGACTAATTTTTTGCAATTTGCAGGACATTTCTTGCCAAGTTGGTAACTGCATTTTCCTGCATGTTTCTGAAGGAAATTAAACTGATTTGCTCAGGTTTTAAAGGGTTAAAGTCCAGGTAAAGCAACAAATAAATACCAGAGCAGAAACAGTGAGGATGATGTGCTGAGGGAGGAGGGCTGACTCCACGGTGGTCTGAGAGAGACGAGGTCAGACATCTGTCAGCCAAAAAAATCTCCTCTTCCTCTCATCTCCTCATCCTCCTCTTAGTTTATCTCCGTCAGAGCGTCTCCTCTGAACAGATAAACACGGAGATGCAGAGACGCTGATATGAAACCAACTC
>NW_024628488.1:0-1169 GCF_008729295.1 Plectropomus leopardus | reverse complement strand
GAATTAGTGGTGAGGATGCGTTGATATTTTAAATATTTTGTCTCAAAGCTTACATTTCTTTTCAGAATCTGACTAGATCACATATTTTTTATAAAATACAATAAACAGATTAAATAAATAAAAGGTAAATATCCTTTATCCCAATTCCCTGTTGCTGCAGTTCATGACACAACAAAATATAATATAAAAAAAATCTTATAATATTTGCTGTTTATAATTTATTCCCAAAAATGAAATAGTGACATTCATTTATTTATTTTTATTCAATTAATTATTTTTTTATTGTTCTTATACTTTTTGCTCTTGCAGTCTTACGGTGGAAACCTCACATTTACAGCAGCTGTCAGGTTTCGGCCCATTCTTCCGGGGAAAGGTGACACAGCCGAGCAGCTCGGGGCATGATTACGCCTTTCGAAGAAAAGGTGCTTCAATCAGAAGTAATCACACGTATTTGTTACTGACTGAGTGGCAGCGGCTTCTCAGCTGCGGTGGTGAAATCAGCGGTGTCGTGCAGGTTATATGCATCCACACACAGTGAATCCACTCGTGTTTCAGTGGGCTTCGAGAGTCGAGTGCCTCTTAATATCCACACAGACTCGCACATCCTGTAATTAATGGAAAACCTACTCAGAGTCGAGAAAACCTCAGTGTTTTGTCATCATTTCCTCCTGATTTGTGAGCAAAAGGCTGCGAAAAGCCAATCAGGTAACTTCTGTTAGCTTTCTGTTAACCCTTTGAAACCTGGAGCGACATCACTTCTCATGTGCAGCTTTCAGATGCCTTTCACAAATATTTAAACTAGGGATTATAACAATTAATCAGCGATCAATTAATCTGTTATTAATTAATTAATTATTAATTAATTATTGCTATGCAAGTCATCAAAGTATATGCGATATATTGCTGCGAACTTTGATTCAGAAAAAAATTAATTTGCTCTTGTTTGAAATAGAAATTTTATGGGTTCAAATAATAATTAATCAATCTTTAATTTTACCAATAATCAATTTGGGAAAGTGCTTACAGTTTGCAACCCTAAATTCAAGTTTTGAAATCTGAGCAAATTGGTGTGATTTCTTTCAAAAACATCAGGAAAAAAGACTATGAGCACTTATGTAGTAAATGTTTCACACATTGTAAAAAGAAAAAACGTAGATTAAGCAAACGAT
>NW_024628487.1:0-2071 GCF_008729295.1 Plectropomus leopardus | reverse complement strand
AAAAAAAACATCATTAAAAGCATCATCACAAGGAATTTGATAAGTGACATGAAGTTTAAAAAGTGCTAGTTTCAGATCAGATCAGAGCTAGTTAACCCCTTAATATATGTATTCAACTATATATTTAAAATGATGTTATGAGAAAAAAAATACATTTTTATCACTTTCTTGAGGTCATTTTCTTGATGTTTGTTTTTTTAAACTTCTCTTTCTTTTTGTTTTTACTTACTATCAGGTAATTTTCTTGCAATTTTTAAAAGTTAATTTCTTACTAATTTGTTGGCCAATTTTTGTTAGAGTAGCTGAATGCTCTTATAGTCCGCATCCTGGGCATGCCGTACCTGCCTGCACCCTGAAGGTAAAAGCGCATATTCAGATCATAGAGTGTGCAAAGGATCTGCTGTGTTTTTATGAGAAAGAAGATTGTGTGAGTCACAGTGACTAGGCAGCATTGTGACATTCAACAACTTCTTCCAATTTATGGCAGCTAAAGGAGCATATATCCATGTTAAGAGTACAAAGGTATGTGTGTTAGTGTTTCTGTGTCAGGAGAAGATGACCCACTTTTCCACAGTGGATTCTTTTTCAAGTTGTTGACCTGTGCTTGGAGCCAGAGCCTGTCTGCCTGTCCACTCATTAGGAGAGAAGGAGGGGGGGTGCAGTCAGGGAAGGACAATGCAGTTAGATCAGCAGCGCACAGCAAGGCCTGCATTACTCTTTCAGTGGTGTTTTATAAGTATTAACTGCAGCGGTGGAATGTAACTAAGTACATTTGCTAAAGTACTGTACTATGAATTCAAAGTGCTCAAAAGTTTTCAAAGTTTTACTTTCATGTCACTTTATATTTGAATTTTAATACATTTACTTGGTACTTTTTACTTTACTACATTTATCTGATAGCTTAAGTTACTTTACATAAGTTTTTTTTTTTTTGCAAAAAAGTATGAAGGGTTCGTAAAATATTATGTTTGTTAGGAATTAGGAATTAACAGTTTATACAAGTACAAAACAATTGGTTGAGTACTAAATCAGTTGATTCACAGAAAATTAATCACCAACTACTACACATTTAGGTCTTTTTCTTTTTTTAAAAATAATATTGACTTTTTGGGGCTGTTGTTTTCTTTAGATAATATTTGGGTGTTTATTTATTTTATTAATTTGAAGTTTTATGTGTTTGTTTTCTATTTTTTATTATTTAGATTTTTTGGGATGTTTTCTTATTTTTTTTGAGTTTTTGGGTGTCTTTTTTATAATTTTGTTTTTTTCTGTGCTTTGTTAGTTGTTGATGTTTTTTTCTTCTTTTTAAAATGATTTTGTGTTTTGCGGTTTGTTTGTTTGTGGGTTTTTTTTTGTTTTTTTACAGTTTTGAGGTTTGGGGTGTTTTTTCTTTTTTAAATAATTTGGGGTTTTGGGTGGTTTTTAAAAAATTTTTTTTTTAATAATTTTAATTTTTTGAGTATTTTTTTCTGCATTGGGTACCTTTATTTTTCACACTTTAAGTACATTTTCATAATCATTCTTACTTTTACTTCAATACCATACTTCTTCCACCACTGGTTTAAATGTACCTTTAGTTGTGAAATGTGTGTCTCATAAAGGGAAACACCACTTCCTTCACATGAGTTAGTAAAGGCCAGGCAGGCAATAAAAGCGACATGATGCTGCAGGCTATACAATCAGTGTTTAACCTCAAAACTGACAGCTTAATGGCTGCTGCAAACAATCTTCCAGTGACCTATGTAGAAACACTGCAGCACACTTCCAGCTGGTTGTTGCGGAGCTGCAGCACTTCCTTTCAGCCTGAGCAGAGTGTAAACCACTGAAACCTTCCTCAACCTCACAACCACATGCTCTCCCCCTCCAGCCTTCCTCCTCTCTCTCTGGCTCCAAAGCTTTTGTTTGTATCGCTTACTCTACATACTTCTGTGACCTCCTGTGACTCTGAGTACTTCCCATCAGGCTGTGTGGTGACTCACTCATGACATTTGACTTTGAACTGTAAATGTGCGCTTATTTTCTTTTCTTTTTGCAAATTGTTTCTGCTTTTTCTGTGAATCATTGCTCGACA
>NW_024628486.1:0-2636 GCF_008729295.1 Plectropomus leopardus | reverse complement strand
ATACCATATATTAGTTTTCCAAATCTGCCAAGTAACTAAAACTGTTGAATATCTGATAAATGAATAGTACAAAGAAGGCCTACAATATTCCTCTCTGAATTGTAGTCGAGTATAACTATGAAGTGGCAAGAAATTTTTCAAGTGCCTCAAAATTGTACTTAGGTACAGTACTTGAGTAAATGTACTTAATTACATTCCACCTGAGGGTGAATTTTGTTTACTTGTTATTTGGTCTCTCAGAATACAATACAAGATTAAGTCATTAAAAACGAAACATTTTAAATTTGCACTGCACCTGGTAAGACCAACACAGCAGCCACCAAGTCATTTACGCTTTTCTGAAGAATTGCCTAATGCTGCTCGAGCCTGCAGATCAAAAAAAGGGGATGAAACTCTGATAGATGAATTATTGAAAAGTGTTAATTTACCTTCTGTGCGCCAGCAGGAGTCATTGTTAAACGGAGGAGGCAGTAAAAAGGCCGAACAAAAGTATCTTGATGAAGTCAGATAACAAAAAGCACCGCTTAGCCCACCTCCTAAATAACGATCCCCTCTACAACACCACCGCGAGCACGCGCTCAAAGCGTGCGTGTGGCGGCCTCTTGTGATTGGCTGCAGTTGTGCAATCAGGTGGTTGAAGCACATGTGGGCAAACAGCGAGCTGATGCCTCACCAGCACTCATCTAAAGCCACAATGACCTGTTGAGGGGAGACTGTGATAATAATTACTGTCACTGACTGTTTTGAGTGAGTGATTTAGGAGAACAACGCATGCGCAGTGGGGTTAGTGATGTTTAGGTGCTAACAGGTGGATGCAGACACGTTGGGTTTCCCGTAATAAATACATAGATACAGAAAAGGATAACCATTAACCTGACGAAGGTTTGAGGACCGACATGTTGTTTGTTTAACTCTTTGAAACTTGAAAAAAAGGGGCTTGATTTTTAGGAAGAGGGCGACCAGTGACTTAACAACGAATGGCCGAAAAATTACCAAGAAATTATTAAAAAGTTCTGAGAAAATTACCTGGAAAATGTGGGTAAAACCTAAAAAGGAGAAAGAAAATAAAAGAAATTACCTCAAGAAAGTGCTCCCAGAGGTTTATATACCAGTAAAGGCACCTGAATGCAGCACAAAAATACTGATGTTGATTGCTTTTATTATGTTATAATCATGTTGTTGATATATTCTCTTATTCTGGTGCAATATTTTATAACATAATCTTGATTTTTACCAGGGCTCAAGGAGAAGTCTACTTGTCCAGCAGATGGTGCTGTTTTGAAATGTTGCTCACTCTTGTTTTTTATGTGTTGTTTAAGAAATGGCAAGTTTCTGTATTTCTTCTTCAAATCTCCCCAGTTTGTACAACAAAATCACTGAACTGCAAATCTGTAGTTACAATAATAAGAGGGTAGATTAATATTAAAAGGACTGCACTTGACATCCATTTTAAAAAACACCACCTTGCCTGCCAGAGATCAGCCAGCAGTTGCATTTTTACTTCAGATGACTTGTGAACGATTAAATTCACTTCCTCTGCAAGAATAGAGACGTATTTTCAGACTGTTTGATTGAAAATTGTCACTGGCTGACAGGACAATCTTCCACAATCAATGACAGTAAGTGTTAGAGGAAACACAGTGTGCACAGTTTACAAAATGTCACAGAATCACCACACACATTAGGAATTATCCTCCAGAGTCCATGAATATCCACACCAAATGTCACAGGAATCTGTCCAGTAGTTGTCAGAATATCTCGCTGTGGACCAGAAACTGTCTGACAGATGAGTGAACAGATGGACCAGCAAAGCTATATTTGGGCCTCAGAGCTTTAAATGAAGAAATAGATCAAATTGAAAGTTTGATTACATTTTTAAAACCCTTGTTATAAAGAAAACCATTCAATCAGTTAACTTTCTGTCAGTTTCACGTGAAGGCTGTAACCCAAAATCACAATTCTGTAAAACATACAATACTCCACTGGCATACATTAAAATAATAGGAAAAATGACTGCAATAATAATGATAATAATAATAATAAATAAATAAAAAGAAAGAAAAAATCCTCCCCATGCAGTTATACTTGATCTTATTATATAGGCCAAATAATAAAAATAATAGGCGCAGTGACAATGATAATGACAAAAATAATAATGATAATGATAAAGCAACAACAACAACAATAATAATAATAGTAGATAATTTAGTAATTCAATAAAACCAAAAATAATTAATCCTTTCCATATGAAAAGGATTAATTGTAATTCCAGTACTATTATTTCTGTGTTTACAGCTACAGTTCTTTAAATTGCATTTATTCCTGTTGGTATTGGTTATTATTATTATTTGTTATTTTTGTAATTGTTTCTGTCTTGTTTAATTAAAGTTTGCCTGGCCTTACTTCAGCATTGTTGTTTGGCTCTTAAAGTTATGTTGCCTCTGCGAGAAACTCCTTTTGCTTTCTTCTTTGCCTTGTTTATACTTTACTTGTTTGTAAAGTACTTTGTAAACGCTGCTTTTAAAGGTGCCATATAAATAAAAATATTATTATTATTTGGCTATTATTATTATTATTATCTTAAATTAGCATACTTTTGCTTAATTTACTTGTTCTTAATTTTGCTAGTTGTGTCA
>NW_024628485.1:0-1388 GCF_008729295.1 Plectropomus leopardus | reverse complement strand
TAATTTTGGGGCCATGTGTAGTTCCGTTTCTCTGCCTTCCTCCCGTGTTTTTAAAGGGTTAATGAACTGTGAACTTCGTTTTAATCATCTTCGTCCTTCCTTTTTCCCTCCACCTCCTCCTCCTCCTCCTCCTTCTCCTTCTTCTTCCTGTTCAGACCCGTGTGATCTTGTTGAACTGGTGCGCCTGGTTCCTGCGGATGCGGCGTCCCGGCGAGGCGAAGGTGCGCCTGGCGTGTCACAACGCGTCCAAGCGTCGGCGCGGCAGCCTGTCCAGCCTGGAGCTCAGCGTCAGTCAGGGCTCTCTGCGCCATCACCCGCAGGTGACCAACGGAAACCTCCTGTACGTCGGCTTCCGGGGCGTGGACGGGCTGCACTACGCCTCGCCGTCCGAGCCCGAGCTCCTCTGCTCCCGGCTGGTGGCGGGGGGCGTGGCCGGGGAGGATCCCGGAGGACGGGGAGGAGCGGCGGGTGGCGCCGCCCTGGAGGCGGAGCTAAACCAGATCCTGGAGGAGGTGAGGTACATCGCCAGGCGTTTCCGCGGACAGGACGAGGAGGAGACGGTGTGCAGCGAGTGGAAGTTTGCGGCGGCGGTGATCGACCGGCTGTGTCTGGTGGCGTTCTCGCTCTTCACCATCCTCTGCACCATCGGCATCCTCATGTCGGCGCCAAACTTCGTGGAGGCCATTTCTAAAGACTTCTTCAGCTGAGGAGGAGGAGGAGAGGGGTAGGAGGAGAGGGGGAGGAGGAGAGGAGGAGAGGGAGGAGAAGGAGGAGGAGGAGGTGGCGACGGCGACTCCTGCTCGTCTTTATTTTTATCTGAAGTAATGTGAAGGACCTCACCAACACTGTTTGTCTGTCCCTCAGCACCGTCTCACTTCCTGTCTGCGGCTCAGCTCCACGTTTCTCCTGAAGACTTCGAACGAAAACTCGCTCGGAGTTTTGTACGTTTGTCGAACACGACCAGCCTGCAGGCGCCAGACCTCCGAATCACGCTCGCGCTGACTGACGACCTCACACCGTTAAAACTACTTCGACTAAAACACCTGAACGTCTGTCATCTCTGCGTCTTTTAAAACGTTTGTTTAGGACACGTTTCCCTAAAAAAGTCCTAGAAACTTCCTAAATCCTAAAAACATGCTGAAGTACTCAAAATTTCATAAAATCATAAAAATGATCTAAAATCCTAGAAACATGCTAAAATCCCAGAAATGTCCAAAAAACCTACAAATGTCCAAAAACGTATGTGTCTTAAAAACATCCTTAAATCCGAGAAATGTCCTAAAATCGTAGAAATATCCTAAAGTCCCCTGAGCGCGGCAGGTCGAGTTCTCCTCCATATTTCGGAAGCTTTTCGTTCTCCCGGTTCTGTCGTTCTGTCGGTCAGTCAG
>NW_024628484.1:0-2068 GCF_008729295.1 Plectropomus leopardus | reverse complement strand
TGGCATGTAGTATATTGACAATAATTCATTTTTTGTGTTGTCTTTTAATTTATCTAAAACCATAGTGGTATCATGACAAAAACCAGACATTTGAAGGGTTAAAATTTTGAGAATAATTTGATATTTATGATTTGGACTGATGTTGGCGGAAAAATTAACTAATATATAATGATTGAATTGAACTGAATTTTTTAAAAGCATATTTTGTGCACAGAGCGATGCAAGTGTGTGTAATATTAAAGCGTGCCCTTAAAGGTTGATGCTTGATTTCAAAATGTGAGACTAAAAGTGTATTTTTGGGGTGTGGGAATGACTAAATATATTTAACCTCTGTTGGGTCCATTTAATGGGAAAGAAATTTGTGTGAAAAATCGATGTAACATTAGCTCTATCTGTAGTAAAGTGTCTTATTTCTTTATCCTCTCCATCTTTCCTCAGGTCTTCTCTCTCCTCGATCTATCGCGTTATTGTACAGGCGTGTGCCTCCAGATCGCCTCCCACCTGCGCATCCAAGTCTTCAGCATCACGCCGCCGAGCAACGCTCACCGCGACTGACGGCTTGCCCGGCGGGAGGAGGCGGGGGGAGATGCAGACCTCTCCCCGCTCCTGAAAGCAGACAATGACGACGAGGGTCTCTCCTCGTCGTCGACGCAGAGCCACTACAGCCTTGACAAAGTGACCACTTCTGAGTAAAACTGCCTCTCCCACATGACGGAAAAATATCTCAACTCTACAAACCAAAAAAAAAAAAATATATTGAAAAGCATGGAATGAAAAATTACAGGAGTTTCCCTGGAAAGTTTTTAATTTGGACATCAGTGTGCATGTTGTTAAAAAAAAAAAAGAAAAAAAAAGGTTTTTACATCTACTTCCTGCTTATTCAATTCAAATACCAAAATATTTCTCTAACTTTATAGTTTGGGCAAATATCAAAGCATTTTTATCTTTTATATTTACAGACATGTGGGATCAACATAGAATAAATGATGCATCAATAATGAGGTAAAAATGTTTGATAGCTGCCCAAACTAAATGAATAACCTTTTGAAAGTTTTCTCAATCATTTGTTTTTATTTATATAATAAATCTGATGTGAATCAGGGCTTAAAAATGCAGATCTTTTTTTAAATGACCTTTAAAACCTCATAATTTCCAGTGATGTTTAAAATGTGGGCTGGCAGGTTGTCAACGCGGTACGTGGCGGGGTAACGGTCTGTGTTAGTGCTGAAAACGACGACAGGTTTTCTATCAGGCTTCTCTTACAAACACCTCTGGATTAATATCTGTATCCTCGGTTACTCATCTCATCCTACAGTCCTGGAAAATAAAAAATAAAAAACACCTCCGGCCTTGTAGAGCGCCGTCGACTGATGAAGCATTAACACACGACTTGTTCTGCTTTCTCTGTTCTTCTCCCTAAAGGGCTAATTATTTGTGATTGTACAGAATTCAACTGAAAACGCCTTAAATATTTTTGTTGTAATTACTGTTAAACTTGTGAATATTTAAAAAAACAGCTTTGTACGTTTGTTTTTTTCACTGAAGTATCACACCAGGTGCAACAATAGTAATAATGCAACTCTACTGGAACTGCTCACTCATTAATCTCTTCACTTATACAAATATATGTTATATAAAGGTGAGCGATTCATCGGGTTCTTGTAATTTTGTATTCTGACGGACTCATTATTCAGGTTCATTTGGACAAAAGGGGATGTTTCTGTAGTGCAGGTAAACTATGTAAGGGTAAAAGACAAGTGTACTCTTGAATTTTATATTGAAAATTTAATTATCTTCCTTTCAGATTCTGCTTTGCGGGATTACGGACATAAAAGAGGGGCATGTCCTAAAAAACAAAAAAAATTGATTTTGCATAATTTTATGATGGACTTTGGAACTATGCATTGAAATGTTCAGCTTTGATTTCAACACCATGTTGCACTGTTCAATAATACAGTAAAACACCTTTCTACTAACAGATACTGTATGAGTGGAAAAGATTGTAATAAAGAAACTATTTTTCATGCAATTTGTTTTTATTGTCACTAGTGAAAGAAGAACTCAAATG
>NW_024628483.1:0-1838 GCF_008729295.1 Plectropomus leopardus | reverse complement strand
AAAAAAAAATGTTATTTTTCTTGTCACCTTTCACCAACTTGAAATGTGTTGCAACGTTTCTTGTCAGTCGGGTCACAGCATTTTGCCCATGTTTCCAAAACCAATTTTCTCAGGTTTCAAAGGGTCAAAAAGCTTGTGAAAGGCATTTAAAAAACAAAACAGCACAAGAAAACTGATGCCAAACCAAGTTTCAAAGGTTTAAGGTTTGGGAGCGATTGGAATTTAAAAAATATTTAAAGGATATTAGGATATTTTCTACCAGCTTTGTGTCAAAACAATGTGGGTAGTTTATTTAGATGAGCGGTGGTAAAGTTTTAACTTCCAGTTCTCTTTTTTATCACTGAAATACTATACCTAATAAAAAAAAGTTAATTATAAAAAACTGAATGCTGAAGTCAGGTTTGGGCAAGGAGGAGAGGGTGGTTAGGGTAAAAATAACCGGGATTGGTAGCCTTAAAAAATATAATAACAATAAAATAAAGAGAAAAATTATAAAATAAAAAAAAATGAGGGAATGATCAGCAAAAGAAAAAAAACATGTTTAAAGAGAAAAAAATAAAGTAAAATAAAATCCACAGAATCAAATAATAAATTATATAATCAAATATACTTTTTGATGATAAAAAAATAATAATAATTGTAGAATAAGAAACCAGGTAGTAGAAAGTAGCTTTTGATAAAGTCCAAACTAAGAATCACTGAAAATTCATGCAAGAAACAAAATTCAAAATCACATTTTTATTAAGTTGTTTTGGGAAGGGATTAAACAATAAATTCATCCCCAAACCGTAACTTCTAACCCCGACACCCTAACCTATCGCCAGTGCAAACAGTTGAAAATTGAAGAGTGACAAATAACAAATGTAAGTGACCAAAAAGTAACTTAAAGGGTCAGACATTCGATCAAATATGCAGAAAAACTAAAATAAAAAGGGAGTTAGGGGGTCGCAGTGTTAGCAGCCTCCGCTAAAATCTCATGTTTAAACAGTCTTGATTTCCCATTACGTCATCTACTATAAACATTCACTTCTTCAAGAATATTCAAACCAGACCTCCGTCCTGCCGGCTGTGGAGATTACTCGTCCAATCCGCCCTCTCCTTTCCTTCTCCTCCTGCGTTTTCTCCTCTCCTCCCTTATTCCCAGTAGCTGCAGTCAGACAGATGGTGGAGAGATACTGGAGGGACTGGAGGGGCCATCAGCATCTTTTCTCTGACAGCTCTCGGCCTTGCCGGGCACTTAGCCCGATAAAAACCCATCATGATGGCGGCGGCAGAATCTGCAATATAGTGATTTCTGTCTGTCCGTCTGTTTGTCTGTCTGATTGGTTCGCTGGCTGGCAAGCTGGTCGGGCTGAAGAGCTCCAAACTCACTTTTGGTGTGAAAACAACAATGTTGCAAAAAACATTCAAATAACATTTTGTTTTAACCATTAGAAATCTGAGCAAATTGGTTTCACTTAATTTAGAAACAAGGGTAGAAGACAATGTGCAACTTCACAAGACAAAAACTGAAAATAAGGGGGGAGGGAGGCCCAAAATATATATGTTTACATTTTTTTCTCTAATTTTAAATATAGTTGAAATAATTATACATAAGGTTTTCTGGACAATTTTTAAAAAATGTTCCTCTTTTCAGAAAGTAATTTTCAGGCCATTTTCTTTTACAGATTTTTTTTTTCAATATTTGGGACATTTTTGTTGCCTTTATATTCATGTTTTCAAAAGAAATCAAGGTTTCAAGGGTTAAATAGCTTATGTAAGGCATCTCAGTGCTGCACAGGGAAACTGAGGTTTCCAGGTTTCAATGGGTTAAACGTTATATGTGGCTTCAGTCCAAT
>NW_024628482.1:0-2437 GCF_008729295.1 Plectropomus leopardus | reverse complement strand
GCAAATGATTATTTTTGGTTGAAGTATTCCTTTAAATCATGAGTCTTTCTCAAATTCTCATCATCGTCTTTACGACATAAATGACTGAGATCCATAAATAAAGAAATCTGATACGTTTAAAACTGATGGCTAACTGGACCGTGTGTAGTTTCTAAATTTGTTTTTCTGTTTTTAATAATGAATCAGGCAGAAACAGTTTGCAGTAAAAAGGCCGATCATAAAAACATTTTTAATTTGCTGCAGCGGGTCAGGGGTCACTGACAGTGGAGCCCCCTGGTGGCGGGGCTCTTCCATGACCTCAAATAGGCTGTTGTGTCTTTCAGTGTCCCAACGCCTGTCCCGCTGGTCTGTCTGGACATGCTGGTCTCCCCGGCATGAAAGTGAGTATAATTTCACTAATAATTATATTATATATATATTATCTCCCCTTATTTTTTACTTTAACTCTAGCTGCTAACTTACACTTTTTACTAAGTGCATTAAAATAGACAAAATGAACTTCCTACCTGTCCATCTGTCCGTCTGTCCATCTGTCCGTCTGTCCGTCTGTCCATCTGTCCGTCCGTGTGTCTGTAGGGTCACAAAGGGGTTAAAGGTGAATCTGGTGAGCCCGGGAAACAAGGACACAAGGTAACATCCGTCTTATTCCCGCAGCAGACGACATGCAAAGACATTTTTCTTGATTGAATCTCAAATGTGCAAAACTGTTGATAATAAAAAATGTCGCTTTCTTAAAATAATGTTCTTAAAATAATAAATGCACTCAAAAAACAAATGATCTTGCTCATAATAATAACAACAACAATAATCATGATAATAATCATAAATAAATACATAAATGACAATGAACACTCTATATTGAGTTTTAAAAAAACATTATTTTAGGTTAGACGCGTTATTGCAAATAGACAACAAAGGACGATGACAGAAAATAAAATACACTGAGGCCATGTTTAGATGTTTAGATGTTTTTTTTGTTGCATGTTGATGATTTGTGATGTTGGTAATATGGCAAATTTTGTAAAATATTGTTTTAATGTTAGAAATATATTTTAAAAAAACAGACATGGCAATTAAATCAAAAAATGACAACACAACTCATCAAATAATGTTTGCAGCTTAAAACGTTTCTTTAAGTCAATACAATTTTTATTCTGCAACCACACGATATTAACTAATAGCTACTAAATAAATAAAATAAATATTTTTTTAAAAAATTTTAATTAAAATGAACACAAATTTTTGTATTTGGATGTATTCACTAAATCTAAGTACCGGATAATTAAACTGATAACAAAAATAAATAACCAATTTTATTATGTTAAATATATCAATTTTTTTTAGACAAAACTATTTTCTATATATTTTTCTGTTTTAAATTAAGTGTATTTTATCATCACGTTTTACATGTAACAATGATGTTGGGGGAATGAACAAGTCCTAAGTGAAGGAAAAGGAAAGAAAATCATTTTAAAAATCATGTGACTTTTTAAAAGCTGCCCTTGGAAAAATGCTTTTGTGTGTTTTTTTGCAGTTTTTTGCAAAAGTGAAAGAAGCTGAAAACAGAAATCACAGCTTACCTTTTTTCTTTCAGGGAGAAGAAGGTGAACAAGGACTGCAGGGTGAAGTCGGATCTCAAGGACTACCAGTAAAATATTTTAGGATATTTTTTAAAATGCTCTCTCGACATGCTTCAGATGGGACGACTCCTCACGGTCAAACATGTTAACATGAGACATTTCTGTCTCTTCTCTGTCCGCTGAGTAATTTTAGGGTCCAGGTGGAGCAAGAGGCCTCCCAGGAATAGTCGGCTCCAAAGGCGACAGGGTAAGACGTCAACAGGTCACAAAAACTGCAAAAAAGTTTCACTGATAAACATCGAAAACGTCCCAAAGTTTGAGCTCGCAGGCCACAACATGACGGCACTCAAACGGTTAAAACTGTATTTTTAGCTTCTTGTTTTTGCTGCAGACTTCATTGTGTTTACAGAGTGAAGAAATGTACAGCTTATATACACACACACCAAGATGGCCGACTCAATTATCCAATCAGAAGGAGACAAGACAGGATGGCCAACCTCTTCCAAAAAAGACTCTTCAAAATAAAAGCGCCCATAGAAGAATGCAACCATAGAGTCGCACAATATTGTCAGAGAGCAATAAAACCCAAAAAAAAGAAAAGAAAAAAGAAACAACTCATAAAACAGATATAAAATATTTTAAAAAACTCTGTATTTTTAGGTGACGGTAAAAGTCTAATTTTCAAAACTCATTCATTCTCTCCTGATGCAAAAATCGATTTAACAAAATTATTATGTCAAATTTCTGAGAAAGGTTTTCAAAGGTTTTCTTAAATTCTTGTTTTTCTGAATTAAGAGGGTTATTATTTTTGGTAAATTAGGAAAATAAGAGCATCTTTTTTTTCTCATGAAAACTTT
>NW_024628481.1:0-1579 GCF_008729295.1 Plectropomus leopardus | reverse complement strand
TTTTTTTTGTCATTCCTCCTCAGGTTTTTCACTTTCAAGGGGTTTTTATTTTGGTTTTATTCAGTCGCTCGCTTTTCTCTGTGAATGAAATGTACATCCTAAACAAAGATTTGCTTGCTTTGCACCGTGGTTATTTTATTTTATTTTTTAAAACTTTTTAACTCTTTTATTTGTTTTGTTACTGCGTCCTGTCCTGCTGCTGCCTCTGTGTCCCTCTGTCTTAATTAGCTGCACCTGCAGCTTGTTATCAGCCTCCTCCTCAGTGCATCAGCAGTGTGTGTTCAGTCTCAGGCTCTGTGTCCTCACTTCAGCTCTGGATCCTCACATTTCACTTTTTTTTTTCCATTTTTTATGCTCCTGGAGGTTTTATTTGTGCTTCCTGCAGTTTCTGAACTATCTGTAAGTTTATTCCCTTACATATTTTAAATTTGTCCTGTTGTCCTCTCACGTGTCTCATCCACTTTAGGTCCAGTCCTGCTCCCTCTCCCCCTCTGCAAGATGACGCTCTGCAGCCATAAGTGAGTAAAAAAACCTCCGAAACACAAACTATGAAACTTGGAGCGATAGCACTTTTTTTTTTTTTTTAGTGCTGCTTTCAGCTTTTATAAATATTTAAACATTTGAACCCTGAGCACATTGTTAAAAAGAAATAATGTGTAGAAATGTGTAGATTTAGATTTTTTTTATTTATTTTTTAAATCGGGAAAAAGGCATCTTAAGCACATTTTTCAAGGTAATTTTCCTTGTTTTTTTTTATTTGTTTTTCAGTTTGTTTTTGATTTTATATTTTCTTAGGTAATTTTTTGTCATTTTTTGACAATCGTCCGGCGATGTCAGTGTCGGATGCGTCCTGACTTATTTCCGACGTGCTGAGTTTGGGCCAGTCCTGGGCCAAATCTGGGCCACCTGGGATTCAATCTGGTCATCGTTGCATTTAATCCGATGCACATAAAAAACATGTTAAATATTGATGTGTTAATGTGATAAGCAGTATTTTTGGACCATTCGTAACAGTGTGTAAACCTCACTTTCTGAATGTGAAACATGAATCAGCAGTTGGTAACCGTCACATAAATGTAGTACTGTAATAGTTCATGTACTTTCACACACCCCGGAGATTACCTGAGTAATTTCACAGCATCGTTTTGGTGTTTAAGTCTCACTCGGGCGGTGTCGGGTATTTACGTCAAGAATAATTCTATTCAATTATAAAACTCCACAGACTAATCAACCGAATGAAATGTTGACCCTCTGAAGGCTTTAATTAAATCTCACTCAGATGGTTGACAAGCAGGTGAAGATTTTTTTGCTAATACTGAGCCCAAGGATTGGCTCCGAGCCCAAATCTTCCTTTAATATCCTGCTCCAGATGCCTCCGCTGAGCCTCGTCTAACGCTGTTAAAGGACTTCTGAAATATAGTGTTTGTTACAGTATTAATTCATTTCAATAAGCAGTCAGTCAATTCACGAAAAAATGAATTGCTGATTATTTTTCTTTAATTTTTGCCGACATTTAAATCTTTTGATAAAGAAAAATAAATAAATAAAAAAAGAAATTAATTAATTAATTAAATAAATA